>NW_019249636.1:28022-180531 GCF_002742605.1 Olea europaea var. sylvestris
ACATGCTTATTCAAATAGTTGTTGATATGTCCATTTTCTTGGAGGCTCTAGCTTTGGACAAGTTTGTTTCCTTTCGTCCTTATACGTGCAAGGTTTTATTCTTGCGAGTATTGCTATTTGTACATTATTGTATACATATAAATGATGTCTCGAGAGAATTATAATAATAAATAAGTTTTTTCATCTCTTTTTTTCTTTTTCCCTTTCTTTCATATCATCTATCTGTATATCATTATGTACACAAAGATGTACAAATAGCATTACTCTATTTTTTCATATTATATATCTGTACATTATTATGTACACAAAAATGTATAAATAGCATTACTCTATTCTTACAATAGAGACTATGAGGTATTTTTGATACTAAGCTCTTGTTTGATGAGAATTAAAGCCAAATTTGTAGTAGATTTAGATAAAAGTTAAAGAAATGCGTGGTGAAAAAGTTGTCAGTCTTATTAAATATGTGGTTGAATTAATTGTTGACATTGAATTAAATTAAAATTTTGATTTTAATTCTCATCAAACAGGAGCTAAATAGAATGCGCTTACGAATTGGCTGCAATAAGTCCTAATATCAGGACAAGTTCATACCGACCACAACTTTTTGTTTGGAATCATCTCCCACGACCAATGACTTTGATTTCCATCAAAGTCTAGTCTAGTCGAGTAAACAACTTGTGATGATAATGAATTTTGCTATTTGTGAGGGACGAGTAACCGTGCGTGTCAACGCCCGGGTACATATAGCTAGACCCGATAATAAATAAACATCATTGGTATGAGGATTCAGTTCCAACTTGATTTCTGGCCGTCGATAATTGGCGCATAAGACTAGCCAAAGAGAAATCCCAGTCATGGTTTAATGGCAACCTAAGACAAAAAGCCTCTAACTGGACCGCCCCAGGATAGGAAAATAAATATCTGAGTCAACCTAAGCTTCCAAGTCAACTTGTGAAACAGACACGGTCCTTTTCATATAATTAAAAAATTGATAAAATTTTAAATTAAAGTTAAACAAGTAATTTAAAACATATATTTCAACTTTGTAATCATATATTTCATCAATTTTTATTAAAATATTTTAAAAATATAATTTTAACTACAAATAGGAGCTTAGAACCATAAATAAATAAAAAATGATTTGATCGATTACAGAAAAACATGTAAACGTTTGCTGAACATGGGAGTCTGCCAAGGTTGAGAATGGGTGAAAGTGTAGCATTCTAGCTAGAGTAGGTTTGGGGACCAAAATTGAAAGCAATAGAGACAGATTTACTCGACAAGTGAAATTTTGGGCTGTCCATTTGGACATGGACTAGTGCATGAATTACTGATCATTTCCATGAAAATTACCGGCGGCTTGCTATAGCCGGTCACTCTTTCAACGGTTGAGATTGTCCCACTTCCACATACACTGTTTATAAACCTCTTACATTACATGAGCTAAGGACAACGGTTACAGTCTTACAGATCATCTCTTTCATACTCTCTCTCTCTCTGTAACTGTACTGTACATTAGGGTGCTCTTTTGAAGGTACGCTGATTTTACTTTTTATTTTTTATTTTTCATTTTTCATTTTTCATTCAAGTGATAGTTTTATGTTGAAAGTAAAATGATATATTTCTTGGATTTTCTTGAAACAACTAGAATTTCTGAGCTGCCTGCCTGCCTGCCAACTTTATGAATAAAAGTCTTCTTCTTCTTCTTTTAGTGTAGGAATCATCACTATTCACCAGTCGCCACTCTGTTTTTTCAGGACACCTTTATTCATTTTAAGTTGACGGGAGTTTGATTTTGTTTCTCTTTAACTAGATTGAAATCGAAATGGATCAATTTTTTCGTGAATTTTCGAGTTCTTCAAATGGAATTCATTTGGAAAATCAGTCCATGGTCGAATTGTCAGACCAGAAACTAGCGGATGGACCTAGATTTGAGATTACTTATCCAGATCAGAAGCTAGTCAATGAACAACGGTTTCAGAATACCTTACCAGCACACGATTTTGAAGGTTTCCAAATGATTCAAAATGAGCCCTTTACGAGTAGTGCAGTCTCGAGTTCTAGTTTGGGCGTTGAGGATGATTATGATCACGAAGATTGTGATTTCTCAGACGCAGTTTTGAGATACATTAATCAGATGCTCATGGAAGAAGATATGGAGGAAAAGACACATATGCTTCAAGAGTCTTTAGAACTTCAAGCCAAAGAAAAGTCATTATACGACGTTCTTGGCAAGAAGTACCCCCCTTCACCAGTACAAAACCCAAGCCCAGATGATTTCTTTCCAGGAAATCACCATCATAATAGTTCAAGTAGCGGTTACCTAATCGATGTAATTGATCCGAGGTGGACTAACAGTCATGTCGATTCTAATGCATGTCATGCTCAGTTATATACAGCATATAATGCTTCAAATTCGTCGAATAGCTTAAAGAATATTGTAGATGAGTTCTCAGACTCTCCTGTAAGTCATCTTCAGGTATCTGATATGTGTAATGAAAGTCGATGTGCGGGTGATTTCAGGAAGGGGGCTGAAGATGCAAGTAAATTTCTTCCAAGTGGGAATGGATTGTTGGTTAGTACAGGCATTCATGGAACTCGGGATCCAAATGGAGAATTTGATGTAGGAGTAGTTAAAGTGGAGGATAAAGATGAGGACGGTCACAAACAGTCACAATCTGAGTCGAAGGGGAGGAAGAATCCGCGTTGTGGAGAAATGGTTTTAGAAGAAGAAAGAAGTAACAAACTGGCAGCCATCTATGCAGAATCTACTATTCGATCAGAGGAATTCGATATTGTCTTGCTTCATACTATGGGGGATGGTCGGGTTAGATTGGCAGATTATAGGACAGAGTTGCAAAATGCTACGAGTAAGCGTAAGCAGCAAAATGGACAAACGAAAAGATCTGGTGGAGCGAAGGGCCGTGGCAAAAACCGGAGTAGTACAAAGGAAGTCGTGGATTTGAGAACCCTCTTAGTGAATTGTGCGCAGGCTGTTGCTGCTGATGATCGTCGGAGTGCCAATGAACTGCTGGAACAGATCAGGCGGCACTCGTCTCCTCTCGGTGATGACAATCAGAGATTGGCTCACTACTTGGCTGATGGCCTAGAAGCACGCTTGGCCGGCACAGGTAGCCAGATTTATAAGGCCCTTGTCAATAGAAGAACACTTGCTGCTGATTTTTTGAAAGCTTTCCATTTATATCTTGCATCGTCTCCATTCAGGAAGATTTCGAATTTTGCCTCGAGCAAGACGATTAATATCAAATCACAAGATGCCATGAGAGTTCATGTTATAGATTTTGGCATCCTCTATGGTTTCCAATGGCCCACGTTTTTGCAACGAATATCTGAAAGAGAAGGTGGCCCTCCAAGAGTTCGGATTACTGGCATCGAGTTTCCCCAACCTGGGTTCCGACCAGCAGAAAGAATAGAGGAGACTGGTTGCCGATTGACGGATTATGCAAAGACATTCAATGTACCTTTTGAGTACAACGCCATTGCAAAGAAGTGGGAAACAATCAAAATTGAGGAACTCAAGATTGAAAAAGACGAGTTTCTTGTTGTCAACTGTTTGTATCGGACGAAGAACTTACTTGACGAGACTGTGATGGCAGAGAGTTCAAGAACTGCTGTTCTGAACTTGATCAGGAAGATTAATCCTAACATCTTCATTCACGGGATTGTCAATGGGGCCTATGGTGCCCCATTCTTCGTCACTAGGTTCCGGGAGGCTTTGTTTCACTTCTCAGCCCTTTTCAATATGCTTGAAACTAATGTACCTCGTGAAAAAACAGAAAGAATGTTAATCGAGAGAGACATCTTTGGCCGAGAAGCCTTGAATGTCATAGCTTGTGAGGGCTGGGAGAGAGTCGAAAGGCCAGAGACGTATAAGCAATGGCAAGTCCGTGACTTGAAGGCAGGCTTCTTGCAAATACCTTTCGAAAGGAAGATCGTGAATATGGCAAAATACAAGGTAAGATCAACCTACCACAAAGACTATGTTATTGATGAAGACAGTCAGTGGATGTTGCTGGGATGGAAAGGACGGACAATCTATGCGCTTTCGTGTTGGAAACCTGTTTAAGAAACTAATCCCTTGTCTCGGGACGGTATTGAACAAAATTAAGGAAGAAAAAGAAGTTCAAATTTTTGTACATTGAATGGTTCATCGCATGTTTAAGCAGGTTTATGTGTCTACAATTCTTGTCCGTAAATATTGGTGATGAATGGAAGTACTATGATTCTACCATAGCGAGATCTTGCAAATTTGAAATTGTTCCATCAGCAAGGCTTACCAGACTCTGGTGAAGTCATCAAGCTTTTAATTAAATTATTTGTTCAACAGTAACGTCACTTTATTGTCAAAGCTTTGATCAAACGTCCATTGGCTAAAATAAAGCATAAAATTTGAATCAAACATCATATTCTGCACTGAAACAAAAAATATTAAAAAAATGTGACAAATAGAATCACCACTGAGATTCTAAGTATTGCAATTAGGTATTAATAATTGTTTAATAAACCCAGGTTTTAAGTGGATGAGCGGATCATGTTGACTTTAGTGCCATGATAGTGATATAGCTTGAATTAATTAGCAATATAATTATAAGCCATCCTAGGTTTTACACGTCAAGAGTGGTAGTCCTTGTTATCTACTTGTTATTGCTCTTTTTTTGCCTTAGGAGTTTGTTTGGGAGTGATTTTGAAAATTGATTTTTTGATCGTTATAAAAAAAGTGGGATCCACCTGTGAAAGAAAAAGTCAAATATGACAGCTGGAATGGTGAAATAACGATCAAAAAATCATTTTTTTGGAGAAAAAATTACTCCTAAACAAGCTCAAGAAAAATCCTTCGCTAGAAGAGTTCAAAGTCTAACTGCACAGTACATAATGGGTACATATTTTTTCAAGATTGCCGCCCATTTCGTGAGATTTTAAAAGGGAACCGCCCTTATTACCGAAGAAACAATGGTGCAATACTAATTGGAATGAATGTTAATACTTTATTCACTTTACAACATGACATCTTAGTGTGTTAAACTAATATGATACATATTTGTCATCTCTCGATAAACTCTTCGAAAGTGTTAAAAAATTACATTCTCAACACCCATCTAGTAAGATCGAGATCAAGTGACAGTTCTCATAAAAAACCTTCTTCTATTCCAGGTCAATTTTAATTTCAACTTCCTAAATTGATTGAGCAAACAAACTAAATGGTGCTATAGTTTACCTTTTTGGATCGCTCTCTAATCTATATATAGTTTTTATATTAATGGTTATTTAGCCTCAGTTTGAGCCCTATTTTTCCAAATCTTATTTTTTCAAAACTCATTTTCAACTACATATTCATAATTAATTTTACATATAAACCCAAAACTTTTTATCTGTTTTTAACCACACATTTTCCAAAAAATCACCATTCCAAAATGGGTCTCAAACAGGGCAGTATAGACTGATATCATCTGGATCTTGACCACCACACTGGTTAAGACAAGTCATTAATTTGGTGAAGCACAGTGCACTGCACACAACACCGAGTAGATTGAGAGTTCGTTGTCCAGTTAGTGACGAAACAGGCGTCAATACTTCAACAGTCGAATCAAAGGAACAACTCTCGTTATTGTAACATCAAGATAAAGGAAAATGCTTAGTATGGAAGCGCAGGCAGTGTTCAGTAAAAGCTCAAATCCAACCATATTCTCAATTCCATTTAACAACGTTATCCATAGCTGAAATACTAGTGAGCACATCGAACTTTTGATTACACATAAAAGCTGTTATATATGCATCATAGATATACGAACAAACCCAATCTTGTCATGTAAACAAGGAAAGAGCTCGTTTTGTTCAAACATAATTTATTAAGTTACTTCAACGTGCAGACAACCGCAAACAGATAGCTTATTAATCAGAATCGAGTACTGATCTGGGAAAACAGAGCCTTGAAATCTTTAGTTGGCGAGCCAGTTCCCTCGGGTTTTGAGGCCAAGTCAAATGCTTTGAATTTCGATTCTTCAAAGTTTAGTGCCTGTCGTAATATTTCAAATTAAAACCAATGAGAAACCAAGATAATAAAGTGCAGATAGAAGACATCACATTCAGGGCGAACCATAATAGAAAATAAGGGTTTTAATCCATAACATAAAGTTCTACAAGTAGTTACCTGAATGCAGACTTCTGCTACATCGGCTCTAGCAATACTCTTCGTTTCTGTCTGAAGAAGTTCATCATCCTTTCCAACAAGTAGCTCCCTTACACCGCCTTCTTTATCCTGCAAGCCCCCAGCCCTACACCAACCAAAGAAAAGTAATTGCCAAACTATGAACAGACTGAAAGAAAAATGTTAAGAGCATAAATTCTCAGTGAGTTTGCATTGCGCATATGATTAAAGTATCTATTGTATTGTGGAGCTTAATTATACAATTCATATGTACCCACAGACTGTGGATTGATCTAGTAAGGGTACACTGGACATTCATAATTTTGTATTTACCTTAATATCCTACATTATATAAGGAATCTGGGGGAAGGCTTTTCTCTGTGATAAGGAGCTACAAGGACAATTTTATTATCTCTTTCTTCATTGTAGTGAAAATCTGTAGCATCAAGCGGAATGAACTACCACAAATTTGTGGTATTTCCGTTATTATTGCTCTTGTTGTTGAGAGTAGCGCTTATTCATCAATAGTATCAACATCTAATTTTGAAGCCCAAGATATTCATAGTTGATTATAATGGGATTATGAGCTAACATCTGATTTGCAAGTTTTTTTAACCTCGCAATTGCTTAACTGAATGTTTAGAAAAGGAGTCCCTTGATTTTCCCATGACAAATCTTTTAACATATGTAAGGTTATCAGAGTATTGAAAACAACTGGCAAATGTGAATTATTACGAAGCTTATTACACAATTGTTAATAAGTACCATAATGGTTTGGTCACATAAACCTATTTGGGATCTTCAGTCGCATGCACAGAGATCTGCAGTATTATTTTTGTTTGTTATGATGATTGCATGGATATTAAGTCTTCCCAGGATTAAAAGAAGAAATTAATAAAATTTTATTTTTATTAAGAGATTATCACTGAATTTTGTTACTATTAAATCCTAAAGCACCATGTGATTTTGTGTAAAATCTTTTAGTAGGGTGTAGAAGGGAGTATAAATAAGCATACCTGATAATGGTGTACGGGGTTCCAGAGTCAGCCAAATATTGTTCTGCCTTTCTCTTCCAAATCTGTACTCAAAATAAAAGTTATTTTTCAATGGAAGTTGGGAGGAGAGCAAGTGATTTATAGGAGAAAATAAGCACAGGTCGAGTAAACATGTCACTCAAGTTCAACTGGCCCTAAAGCGATGCTTTTTGTTCAGAAACATACCCCAGGATTTTTTCGTTTATTAACATAAAGATTATGTAAAAACCTCCACTTAAATAAGACTTGATTAGCCAAAAGATTTTTTTTTCCTTCAAAAATATAAGGGGAATATATAGGATGGGAACTCAATTTTATTCTACAGCTGAGAAGCCAAATACTGCAATATCTCAGCTTCCAAGAAAAATGAGATTGAAATCCATGTAGATGAACAAAAGGAAGAGTTTGGAAGAAGGAAAGAAAACTACCAAGAGAAAAAAATGCAAAATGGAACAATCAAAATGCAGGGACGCAACTTCAGTCTTGGGACATAAGAGAGAAGCAGTACATGAAAAGAGGCGATAAAGAAAAAGAGAATCTAGGTAAAGGGAGTACAAACCAATATGTTTCCATTTCCCAAGCTGTTTAAAGGATGGTTTTCAATAGTTCCTCCCATTGATCCAACCAACACAATATGCTTCACTCCAGCAGCTTTTGCTGTTCAATCCATGCACATATTTTTCAGTACAGGGCAGAGTAAGGAAATTATTAGAAACTGTAAAATTAATATTGTTCCTCACCGGCGTCTATTTGGTTCTTTTGCCCAATCCAATCAACCTACAAATGTAAGCTGAATCAGTGAGATGAAGCACAATGTTACCTCGAACAGAAACTCTGCTAGGACAATTTTTGGCTAAGCTAAAACGCTTATTTTCTTAGTAAATAAGTGAGTTTTGAAATAACATTTTTGAGTGGTTAAGGTAGAAGATAAGTAGGTTAAGGTAAGAGTACTTTCCAAATATGTAACATTTTTCTCTTGAAAGTAAAAAAGAAATTAAAATTACCAAATATGTATAAAACAAAAGTTATTTCGAAGTAACTTTCAATTTTTAATGCGTGGCCAAACACACTCTAGGTTATAGTTGATACCTGTTCAGGATAAGCTCCATCGTCAAAACAGAATTCCGGCCTTCCACCTTTAGCTGGGTCAAACCCGGGTTTTATCTTTGGCACGGCACTCGTGAGAATGACAAGAGCATCGATACCTTGGATTGCTGGAATGATGCTTTCTGCATTTCTTATATCCCCAATGCAAACATCATCTGCTCCACCAATTTTTTCCTTGCTCTCCTGAGTTCTTACCAAACCTCTAGTAGTATACTGCTCTGATCTCTCCTTCAGTTTCTTATAAACAATTTGTCCTGAAAATGAAATAATCAAATCACGCTAAAGCCTGTCAGCAGAGGATTTTGGAAGTGTAATTGTGTGGAGATAAGTCTCATTTTTACTTCAAATTATTGTCATCCTGCAAGTGCAAAAGTATAAATCTAACAGAACTGATGCAACACTACAATTATATCTTGAGTCTGTGGACAAGATAACATATTTGTCGATATGTGATTAGATTCACGAAATCACAATATGTTGCTGTTAGGCTGATTTCCTGTATAAATCAGATATTATATGACACAAGCAAGCAGACAACAAAGAAACAAAGTAGCATATGCAAGATTTATTTGGTCCTATATAGATCTATCATCAATGATATACGGGTGGCAGAGGACCAAATCCCAACAGGAATAAACAGAAGATCACAAAATGGAAAAATAAGTCTCTCAAACCTAAATGGACCAGCCTTCTACTTTCACAAACTAAAGCTTATATGCTCTTGCTCAGAAACATGAAGGTCAACAATTGTATAATTCAGGCACGGATACAAGCATCTAAAATAGTTATTCTCCAGAAGCCTCCAACAAAAACCCTGAGGCGATGAGCAGGTACTCTCAATTTGTCAATTGACCTGGAAATTTATGTGACCTTTTCCACTTTTTCCACACGGCTCTCCCTCATATACCCAGGATCTGCACATTTTTGAAAAATTAAATTGGAGTAAACGACTCTATTGCAACAGCTTCGAAGAGCTTGTCAGAGGAAAAAACTTAGGTCAGCTCATTGGCCAAGAAAGCGAGGAGTTTGGAGTGGGTGAATCAACTGGATGTACTCAATAAATCAAGACACTAAAAAATAGAAAACCTTACTAGAGAAGGAGTAGGATAACTTAGAAATGAAAATGATGGTACGGATAGCAGCCAGGCATTATAGTGTTCAAAAACTTTTCAGATCTTCGCTGTAGTACTATCAAGGACCATCTAACTCTAGGGCTATGAAACAGCTGCAGAATTTTGTAAACCGTCTTCAAACTTTAAACTTGTTGTTCTATTAAGAATTACTCATTACCATTTCAACTGATTGTCAGTATACTGATTGACGTCTACTATTATCACATCAGAACTAATAGGTTCTTTCATTTGGTTTTACTTGACATAACGCTTCTATACCAGCCTCCCAATGCAGACATCCAGAACATCCCAGAAAATTTACTATCTTGTGAGTAATGGCCAACCAAAGGACAACAGCAACTCTTAATATCATTGTTGAACACGAAAGAGTAAAGTTTAATACGGAAATTTTCCTTTAAATACAACTCCATGAGAGTGGGAGTGGAATACAAATGTCACATGCCCATCCTCAGGAGCAAGCAAAAGAAAGGCCAATCCTAAGGCCCCCAACTGCCTTAGGCTTTTGTTATATTGTGAATCACCTATACTGAACGTTCTATAGTAAATATCGATCATACATTTCATCTTCTACAAATAAAATTTCGTGAATTCTGCGAAGGAACACGACATAGATTGTCACTTACCTAGACTCGATGACATAAATTGTCACTTACCTAGACTCGATGTCATAAAGTTCCAGATATTCACATGAAACTCAACCTCCTGAATCCAACACAATCCATACATAACCGAATTCTCAAGAATCCAAATAACAAAATTCATCATAATGCTAACCGTCTCATCTAAAAACACGCTTCGATTTAACATGTTGATAATCTGTACAATACAACCCCAGATAACTAATTCCACAAAAATCCAAAACCACAACCAACCCACAATCGCCCTTGGGCACATCACAACCAACAAAAATACACATATATAGCACCAAGAATTGTAATCAATAGCAAAATAAAGAGCCTTTACCAGTTCTTCCACCCGCTCCAGTAACAAGAACCGCGCTTTTGTTCGATTCAGCCATTTTAAGCACCAAAATCTCCTTTTCCTTTTACAAAAAAAAAAATGGTAATGAAGAAGAGAATTCTGAAAGTCCAATGGTACTGGTAGTGTATTAATAATAAGTTAACCAAACCAGACCACCCATATTTAAGGCTGGCAGTTGAAGATGAAGGCAGGGGGACACGTGTCACGCTGCGGGCCATTCTAGTCACACGCATTTCTGTCCATCGGATGGTCGCTCGTGAGTCGTGATTGAATTGTGCGAGGGTTTACCTTTCAAACCCGCCGCTGGTTGTGATGGTAACTCCAATAGTCAAAATTGAAAATGGTGGTTAATCAAATTGAATGTGACGAAAAAAATCAAATCATGGATAGTGCAATGGAGTGGTTATGATATTTGATTTTAATAATTCTAGACGGGGCGAGGCGGGTATGGCATTTGCGTCCTCGCCCTACCCAGAATCGATTACTGTTAAAAAATTTTTTGACAATTGACTTTCTATTATTCTTTCTATTATAACTTGTCTAGCTCAAAATTCATGGCCCATAAAATAACCTAACCCAATTGTTACTTACCCGTTAAATACTAACCCTACTACAAAGAAATTTGGAATCAAATTCAACAAGATATTAGTCGATAATCGCCTTCACTCGAGTCTCTGCAGTGCGTCCCCAAATTTTTTTTCTCCACATCGTATTTGTTTGCTCGCTATCGCCATCCCCAAATAGAAGGGTATTTTATATTTATTATTCATAACCTTTTTTTATTGCTAATTTTTTTCTTTTGTGTGTGTAGAAAATTCTGTTCCTTCATCATATTCCAGAGTTTGTGCAAGGTTTGATGACAAGGATATTGACGAAGAGGTATATTTTTTGTTTAAATCTAATTTAAGACTATTCTGGGTTATGTAGTATGTTTGTATTATTACTCTACTTACATTTCTTATTTACTATATAAAAATTAGCTTTGAGTTTTTAAGTATGCTAGTAAGAGTTGTGGGGAAGAATGAAGAATATGAATTGAAGTTGGAGCTTTTGAGTTATTGAGTAGGAATTAAGTTCGATACACAAGGATTTTGTGATAAAGATATTGTTTAGTATTGTTATGTTGATAATGTTGTTTGTTAAATTCGGATTTTACATTTGAGAATTGTGATATTGTTTACATTTTTATTTGAGATGTGTTTGCTACATTGGCTTAGTATTATATTTTTGTTTTCATTGACTTTTTTTCATAAATTGTTTTTTAAATTTGACGGCTAGACTTATAAAAAATAATTTATTTTCACGATTATTAATGACCTGAACCGAGTTGAACCGAATAGATTTACGTGATTATGGTGCAGTTATGATATGATCAAAAATTGGTGGTGCGGTGATGATTTTGGCCTAATCAACTCCGAACCGAACTGTTGCCAACCCTAATGTCCGACTAACGTTATGAAATTTAGCTCTTGTTTTGCTATGATTTATGAGTTATGCTACACAAATAAGGTTGGTACTTGGTAATAGAGTTGGTGACAGTATAACACGTGTCGATTATTCATTGGACAGTTTGAAAAAATAAAAAAAATCCAAACAAGTGCCAACACGCAAGCACCTATCACCTCTCTTCTATCACCAACTCGGCCAAATATATCTTTGCTATATTGCTCATGATTTATAGTGATTAAATTATTTTTTATCCATATATTTTGTGAAACTCATCAATATTCTATTTATAATTTAAATCAAGTTTACAAATAGTAAAATATATAAAAATGACTAATATACCATTAATTGTGAATTTCACAAAATGTGTAAATAAATCCATGATGAGAAATGCTAAGCCTTTGTTTGATATTGATTTAGCCCTTGATCACTTCCACAATCACTTGAACCACCAAAACGATGAATAATATCTAGTGTGTCTAAATGTCCCATCTCTTGAGTACTAATCTCATCCTTATTTTCATTGTCATCTAAAATACAGAAATAAGAAACAATATATTAGATAAAAATACATGACTACTGTGAAAAAAAAAAAACAATAAGTTAAAATTATTACACTTACGAACCTTGGACATTATCATCAATTTCATGATCGTTAACATTGGAAATTCATAAATAGCATTATCTAAATCTTCATACTCGAAATCTTGTGGTGACACTTCTTCCTCTATCCAAAAGTTTGTTTTGTCAATAAATTCATAATCAATTAGATCATAAGATCTCTTCTTATAATAACGTCTATAAGGTTGTAAATGAAAATTAGTCATATTAAAAGTATATATCAAATAAATGAGTCATTAAAAAAAACTCTAAACTCGGCAAAAAGTTTAAGATTATATACATATTCTTCAATCGCAAATTATACGTAACATAGACAAGATCGCTGAGTCTTTGACACTCCAATCTATTTCTTTTTTGGGGTGAATACGTTCAAAGACACTCCAATTCCTTTCACATCCCAAAGAAGAAGTTGTTTGACCAAGAATTCGAGCAGCTATCTTTTGCAAACTAGGAGCCCTTGAGCCACATAATTTCCACCATTCATTTGCTTATTTTAATAAAATTAGCTTTAAGTGCTAAGAAATATTAAAAATAAACAACAAATGATTAAATAAAAATTCTCACCAGGTTGTAATGTTTTTCTAGTATGACATGCAGATTGTCTTCCAAAACTCCCTTCACGTTCTTGATACATCATTATCTCCCCCATTGCTTTTGTCCCATCACCACAAATGCTTTTGATTTCAAGCAAATTGAATAGGCTTTGAATGACTTCTACTTTTTGACAAAATCCTTCTTCATATATCAAAGTACGATTAAAAAAATAAGCTGCTGCATGTATGTTAAGACGAAGATGTTTATCCCACCGCTCTTTAATTATATCAGTGTAAGGTTTGTACAATCTCTTCTTATTTAAGAATATATTCTTGACTCCTTTTCGTGCCCTATGCATGCCATCATATACATAATCTAATGAAGGTTTTTCATCTGAATCTACAATTTGTAACAATTTTATGATAGGAGCCACAATTTTAACAAGCATCAAACAATCATCCCAAAACTTGTTATCCAAGATGATTGAGCTCACAAGTTTTCCATTTCCGCTTTTTGAAAGTCTATGACTTGTAAAATGCCTACTTGTTGTCAAACTCTGCAATGCTTGTTTGTGATCATAAATGCTTTTCAATGTAATAAAAGTGGTAGCAAAACAAGTCATAACTGGACGTACAATTCCCTCCATTCCGATATTTTTCTCAACCAAGACAAAAAAATTGTGTGATTGTACACAAATATTGTAATTTTCAAGCACGTAATGCAAGGGAATGTACGTAAGGCATACTACTAATATCTTTTAAAATAAGATTCAAACAATGCGCACAAGGAGACCAAAAAATGTGATCATAACTCTCGTGCAATAATTTCCCTACTGCCACATAGTTAGCTGCATTGTCAGTTACCATGTGAACTACATTACGAGGTCCAACCCATTCATCTATCTCAGAAACACAAATTACACAGTGTTTGAGCATCTTTCACTACATCTGATGCATCATGAGATTTTATAAATACAATCCCAAAAGAGCAATATACTAAAAAATTAATCAATATTCTATGTCCTCGATCGGTCCAACCATCAGCTATAATTGTGCATCCATTATTTATCCACTGACTTCAATAAGTGTCAACAAGCAATTGGCTCTCTTTCTTGCAATCTCTCAACAAATTAACACGAATGTCATTATAAGATGGACCTTTAAATCTTGGACCAATTACAACAGTAGCATCTAAAGCAAGTTGAAAGTAAGGTGATTACAAAACATTAAATGAAATGCAAGCATCATAAAACCACCTAGCCCAAGACACATGGGCTCTCTTTATTGCTTGTTTACCAGCTAAAACATTTTTTAAACTAGGCCGAGATCCAAGAGTAGTCCTTGGAGCAAAATATGTTTCAATCTTCTCACTAGCTTTCCTTTTCCCTTTTTCTTGCCTTTGTTTTTCTGAAGACACGAGCATTTCTTGAATTTCCTCTCCTCCAATTTCTAAATCTATATAATTATCCCCAAAAGTACAATCATGAGCCTATTTAGCATCTAGTTTCTTTTGAGATATATCTTTAAGAACTCCTCGAAATTTAAATCTAACATGAAAATGAACTTTCTCACATTGAAATATGTGACCTTTAATTCCAGCAAGATGGTATTTTACTCTATTAATTTTCCCACCTTTAAAGCTACTGTCGCAATAAAGACGTGTAACGAACTTTATCGTCAATGTCACGACTAGACGAGAAGTGTTCTCTTGTAGGATAAGTCTTTGCCCCGCTAGAAGGTGTGGAACATATAGATTACCTTTTCGAAGATTGAGAATTGCTGTCTATCCTAATTCCTAAGTAAAAGTAAGTAACAAAACCATAAACTAAAAGAACCCCAGTATGACATATTACAATTACCACTAGAATTTTCAAAGCAAAAAACTAAGTAAGGCAGGTGAAAAAAGGAACAAAACTCAAGTTCCTTTATTGATGGCCAAGTTTGGGATTAAACAATGGTACAACCCAAAATCTATACGTTTACTATATGAACAACTGAAAATCCAATCAGCAAGTCATTAATGAAGAAATTATAGGAAGAAAAAAAAATTGATAAATTTCACGAAGCAAATATGAAAATTGTTGTTGGAAAACTACAAAATATAAAAACTAAATAATTCCTATCCCTATATTAATTGAAATCTTGGAGTAAAAGATAAAAAATTTTGGAAAAAAGGAAGAACACAATCAAAATGACAGTGTGTAGAAGCTATAAACTAAAATTGGCTTGAAAACTGAAAACTTGAGAAGAGAAACTTAAAATCTGTTCAAACCATACTCCATAGATGCGGCCCACTGACCGAAGAGGAGAGAGATTGAAAATTGTTTGAATTGAATTGAAAGTAGAAAGTGGAAACTGAAAATAAGGGTTTTCTTTAATTTCACGGCCCACGGGTTCCTTATAACCAGGAGAGGGTCGCGTTTTTCATATGACTTGGCTGGTCCGACGAGTTCCTATGCGATTTTTAAATTACAGGGTTTTTAATTCAAATAGAATTGAATTTCGGACCAATTCCCAATTTTCCAGATTGAACTTGCCGGTCCGGTCCGATTTTTAAAACATTGATACAAACTTCTCGATGGTGCCCTCACCCTCATATTTACAAATCTAAGCATTTTTTTCTCATGTTATGCCACCAACCATATTTCCAAACATAAGTTTGACGCTCGATTGAAACTGTCCATATTTCTTGGCCACCCACAAGGAAAAAAAGGTTACAAGGTCCTTGACCTTGAAACTTATTGCATTTTTTCCTTACGAGAAGTCTTTTTTCATAAACACATTTTCCTTTACTTGTACAACCAGCGAAAATCAAGACGACGAACCCGTGCTTCCTAACACCTTCACCTTACATCCAACCATGGAATCAAGCCTATTACATTCGACCCATGAACCAAAATCGATCTATATTGCTGCCCCCATTCTTGACACGTAAGAACCAATCAACTTAATTTCCAAACCAAATCATGACACCTCACCAACCCCACTCTCAGTACTCTCAACACACACAAGTTTCTTCCCCATCGCCTCACCCAATCTAGATAATCGAAGCTACTCAACCATCTCCACCACTTCCTTTATGCCGTTCAAATCGACTCACCAAGCCTCCACAAAAAATCTAGGATTTTCAAACTCATCATGTTGCTTTCCTTATTCTCGAGCTCGTCTCCTCAACCATGCCGCACACACAATATTCATCACAACAATATGTTTTCTATTTCACTCTTTCTAATTTTCATCAGAAGTTTGTGCACAATATCTTTCATTTGGTCGAACTAGCATCGTATGAGCAGGCCTGTACAGATCCAAAATAGGTTGTTGCTATGCAAGCCAAAATTCGAGCACTTGAGGAAAACAAAGACATGGACCATGATACAACCATCAACTAGTCACTATCCCACTGGTTGTAAGTACAAAATCAAGTACCACTCGGAAGGCTCCGTTGAACGTTATAAAGCCCGACTCATAGCTAAAGGCTTCAGACAACTTGAGGGCATAGATAAAATGAGACTTTTGTTTTCGTTGCCAAGCCCATCATCGTTTGATGCCTCTTAGCCGTTGCTATCGTTTGAAACTGGCATCTTCACTAAATAGATGACTAAAATTAGAGGTAGGCAAAAATCAACCCAAACTGCTCGGTTTGGGTCGATTTTTGCAATGAAATGGGTTGGGTTCAGGTTATTATTTGCCATTTTTTGTCGGGTCGAGTCGGGTTAGGTTATGGGTTACCCTTTAAACCCAAACCCAACCCGCCCAACCCGATCGATACGGAAAATTAATATAAAAAAATGTGTTGAAAAGAGAAAACAAAAAACGTTTATTTCCTCCTTCCCATTTCCATTTCCCCTTAAAGAAAACCCTAGTCTTCTCCAATTCATCACATGAAATTCCAAACGCAGCTTTTTTCTTCCCCCTTTCTCGACACCAGTAGATACCGTCGGTCTCCACACCACCATCTACAGCCAGGGGACCTAAGCACCTAACGATATATCCGTTTCTAACCAAGGTGGGTTTATTTATTTATTTATTTTTTAAAACGTGGATTAAATTTTTCATATAGTATTTGAAATGAGGTTATGACTTTTATTCTTGTTTTGTCATTCTTAATAATTTATATGTTTTGTAATATTTTTCCGACTTATGTGGATGAATTTCTATGATTGTGCAATGTTTGATTTGCTTAGAAATTAGGTAGTGGAAAAGAGATGGAAGACATAAATAAATAAAAAACTCAAAGTTCTGTCGAAGCATTATTAATCTATAGATCTTAAAGACCTTGTAGAAAAATTGTCAATTGATTATGCTTTATTACTTTAGTAAGTTTGGGTATTTATTGGTAATCATAGTTCCATTTCAATTTTATGGTTCTTGGAAGGCCATAGTTGAAGTTTATGCTTGATTTGCTTACTTTCCCTTCAAAAAAATGAAGAAACACAGTCTACGTTTGGACATTAATTAAAAAAAAAATTTATTTTTTCAATTTATGTTGCTTCTATTTGGAATAAGGATATACTTTTATGGATACATTCTTCTAAACTGTGCTATTCTTTCTCAATATAGGATATGCTTTTCAAAGTCAACGATGTTTCAGGAACTTTTCCTCTCCTCACTCAACACACAATCCCAAGCTTTGAATGTGGTGTCTAGCAGGTTGGCAAATTTATTTTATCTTTTATGCTAGCTTCTTGCTCTTTTATCATTTATGTTAGTTTAAACATTTTATATGCATTTCTTAATTTGGTCTTGGTGTGTAATCATCTGACTACCTTCCTCATTTTCTTTGCATTTTGATGAATGGAAGGACAAACCCAATTCCATTATTTAAATTAAGTATAAAGAAGACATCAAGACCCAAAATTTGGATAACTTTAATCTTCATTGACAAGTTGCCCAAACTGACCAATCCAAACCAACCCGATCGATACTTGATTGGGTCGGGTTTTAACCTTACATGGGTTGGGTTGGGGAAAAATCGACCCAACCCAGCCCACGCCCACCTTTAACTAAATTGCAATTTTTCATGGTAATTTGTTTGAGTAAGTTTATATGCAGCCTTAGCTAAAGTTTTGTCAACAAGGAAAGAAGATTGTATGTCAACTAAAAAAGTCTTTACATGGACTAAAGCAGGCCTCCTGAAGCTGGTTTCTTCATTTATTGCCAACGTTAGGTTCCAGTAGTGGGAAGTTGATTGTTCCTTTTTTGTCAAGGTTGAAAATACATCTTACACTGCTATTTTACTTTATGTCGATGATAAGATCATTGCAGGGAATGATGAGGCAGCCATATGTGACCTTAAACACTTTCTCAACACTTGCTTCAAAATCAAAGACCTAGGACCATTGAAATACTTCCTAGGACTTGATGTTGCATGATCCGCATCACCATTTGTTAGAAAATACACTTTAGACTTACTGGAAGAGCTAGTTTGCTTGGTGCCAAAGCCACAAAATTCCCAAGGGAATAAAACTTGTAGCTTAACCTAATAGATAACAATGCTCTTTGAGACCCAACACAATACCAACGACTCATTAGAAATTGATTTTCCTCACAATCACATGACGAGAGATCATATACTCAATTGTCACTCTTTGTCAATTCATGCAACTTCCAAGAGGACTTCACCTTGGAAGTTGATATTTCACGAGCGCACAAAGCACGTAGAACTGGATTGTCGTGCCATTTGAGAAAGGATATAGAAAGGAGAAATCAGAACCACACATGCAAATTGTGAACACCTTTGCAAAATTGTTGGGATAATCAACTTTTCATTCATATGTTAGCAAGTTAGGTGTGATAGTCATCCACACTCCAACTTGAGGGGAGAAATCTGCCAATTTTCCTAGAATAGATTCCCATTTGATGTATATAATTCCAAGTATTGTTGCTCATTGTAATCAACCGATACATAGAAACAATTTTTTCCAATTTACATATTCTACCATTCACCATTTTTATAGCGTCCTTGAGCACCACATATAGTAATAAATGTTTTACAACTTAAACAAATTTATTTATTCATATTTTAGATTAATTTTTACGAAATCTATAAAGTACGTCAATAGGATTATTAATGTATATGATTTTGAATAATGTTATCTAGTATCAACCTACGTGACATTATATGATATGTTCAATTAAAAGTGAAAATATGTAATTCATTTAATTGTGACTATCATTACATGACATTTAGTGTTACCTATATTGATGTTGCAATATCAATGATGTTAAATAATATTACTCTATGACTTTTGAAGTTTAAAAATGTATTTGAATTGGTTTCGTAATAAAATTTCAGGACAGTCAGTCCTTGTTACCAAAATAATTATTTTAGCTACAAATGAGAAAAATATTACCTCATAAACTGGAACGAAATTTTTTCTAAAAAAGTATGGGAAACTCAAGCTTAGGTGCCCTATGTTTTTCAAAATGTAGCAATCAGTTATACCTATTATTTATTGCAGCCAAAGTCCTCAACCTATGGCTTTGGTTGCAATGCAGTTCTCATTGAATAGAAAGTGGTCAACAGGAAATGAAACTCTCATGTCACAAACCTTTTTGAATCATTTAAGCCCTGTTTGGCCCCCATTTTTTGAAGTAAAAATGGATGGAATAGTATTTTTTTGAAAAATGAATGGTTAAAAAAGAAATAAAAATTTTCGATTTACGTGTAATATTATTTTATGAAAGATTGTGTGGTTAAAAATATGAGAGAGAAAAATGAAATGTAATGAAATTTAATTTAATGAGAGCCAAACGGGGGTTTAGTAACAATTTTCCATGGAGAGGTTTGATTGTGACCAGTCACAATCAAACTAAAGAAATAAGACTAGGGATCTAAGTACAATATCTAGAAAATGTTTGGGACCAGGATTGTAATTTCTCATATATTTTGTCAAACGTCAGCTGACACTTTTTCTAACATCAAATACACGTGGCATTTGAAAGCAGAAACATCCGCATATAGAGAGAGAGAGAGAGAGAGTACTTCTATTCATTTCACGCATTGATTCATGTCACAGGGTTTTTATATATCGCCTCAGTTCCTTCCTTTCCCATCTTCAATCTGTCTATATATATGTATCCAATTTTCAGTATTTATAGGTTGACGTTGAAATTGAGTTTCAACCCTGGGGAGTGCTAACTGCGCTGTTATTAAGTGTAATTGAGTTGATTAGATTCTGTCGATGTTCGAAATGGATACTGTTTCGTCGCCGAAATCCTGCATTAAAGCTCATCGCCGTCGCGTTCTTCAGGTACCGAAATTTAGGAAAAAGGAATAGACAATTAAATCTTTTATGCGAAATATATGATTGAAATTGTTGAGGAAGTCAATTCTTTTGTTATTTTGGAGATTTAATTCTGCTAAAACATGAATAGATTCTAGATTCTAGAATTATTTACGGGTAGCTAAAAATTAAGGGAAATTTAAGCCAGATAACCGAAAAATTGATTTTTTTTTTCTTGCTAGGAATTTTTACTCATTTTGGATGTAGATTACTGGATTTTTTTCTTATTGAAAAACACACACGTTTTACCTTTTATTGTGTATCAGAGGCTTTCACGACTTGGAGTCCCTGAGGAGTATCTGAATCAAGGACAGATTGGTCTGGTTGCCTATGCAAAGAGAAACAGATTTCTTATAGCAGAGTTGGTCTCCTCTATTTTGCCTACGCAAAAGGATGCAATGGGGGCTTCTTTGGAGCCTCTTGATGGCATAAAAGAAGACGATGAAAATATATTTCGTGAAAGTATGGTTTGGTTGATGTGGTTGATGTTTGAAGGTGAGCCAAACATTGCTATGGATCACCTGGCTAAAATAAGTGCTAGTCAGCGTGGTATTTGTGGAGCTGTTTGGGGAAGCAACGATATTGCATACCGCTGCCGGACTTGTGAGCAAGATCCAACTTGTGCAATATGTGTTCCCTGTTTTGAAAATGGAAACCACAAGGACCATGATTACTCTGTGATATATACATCTGGTGGGTGCTGTGACTGTGGAGATATTACTGCATGGAAACGTGAAGGGTTTTGTTCAAAACACAAAGGTGCGGAGCAGATACAACCTCTTCCAGAGGAGTTCGCTAAGTCTTTGGGCCCTGTTCTGGATGCTTTACTTAGTTGTTGGAAACAGAAGCTAGTTTTTGCTGGAATCAACTCCAAAGAAAGTCTTAGAGCATCTGATATTGTTGCTGAGCTCCAACACACTTCAGATGAGTTGACATCGGCCGTGGTGGAGATGCTACTTTACTTTTGTAAACACAGTGAAAGTTTACTTTGTTTTATTTCTGGCAGAGTATACTCTTCAGTTGGCTTGTTGGAGGTTCTATTGCGGGCAGAGAGGTTCATTACTGATGGTGTCACTGGGAAGCTCCATGAACTACTTCTGAAATTGCTGGGTGAACCTCTATTCAAATATGAATTTGCGAAAGTGTTCATAGGCTATTATCCAACTGTTATTAATGAAGCAATAAAAGAGTGCAGTGACACTGTCTACAAAAAATATCCTCTGCTATCACTATTCTCTGTGCAAATTTTTGCAGTTCCTTCCCTTACTCTGCTCCTTGTAGATGATATGAACTTGCTGTCCATGTTGTTTGAATGTTTAGGAAATATATTCATTTCTTGTGCGGGAGAAGATGGGAGGCTGCAGGTTATGCAATCTTTCTTCCCTATTTCTTTTAGTCCATGTTAATTACCCATTCTAATGCACACACTTCCATGATTATATGAAGCTGTTGCTTTTTCTTTGAGCGGAATAATTTTAGAACTATTAGCTTCCACTTGAGAACTAAATAAAAAAAATAATATTTGTATTTTGTACGAAAACTCTAATGGATCGTATATATCATCCTTACTTGTCAGGTTTAGTCAGTTTACTGATAAATTTACCCTCTTTTGCACATTTACAAGTGACGTAGAAGAGTTAAGCACATTCTTTTGGTTCACCAGTCGTTTTCTTTGCCCTGCATCAATATACAATACTTTTATATGTAAAGTTGGAAGCTGTTTATTGTACATGTTGTTTGGGTATTGCTTCGCTCTCCTTATGATTAATATTTTGCATGTCAATGATTGCTGCTGGAAACTTTGGCTACTTTCTCTTCCCTTAATTTCTCCTATCTCCTTTTCTTATTTGACATAATTATGGTGTGGACGCAAGTGTGGATTATCTCTCTCTCTTTTTTTTTTTTTTTTGATAAGTAATCAAGTAATTTTATTAATCAGAGGATAATACATGGGAGGTGTATTATCAATTTTAACAAGAAAGAAACTACATGAAGTTAGGTAGCTCTTCTATAGGATTGGTGGCTGCAATATTAAACCAAGCATACAAAGTCATATAAAACAATTCTCTAAACTGCTCCGTTGTTCTTGTTTGGTCTTCAAAATAATGACTGTTCCTTTCTTTCCATACACGCCATACAGTGCATCCCGAAATAAGATTCCGTACAAGCCTACTATCATTATCTCGAAGTTTTCTCCTCCATGCCCACAACACGTCTTCTATGCGCCTAGGCAACACTCAAGCCAAATGTTGGGAAGCAAGAATACCATTTCACAACCATCGAACACCATCACAATGGATGAACAAATGATCAATCATTTTTCTATCTCTCTTACACATATAATACCACTCGATAACATAAAAACATTTTCTTCAAAGATTATTTACTGTTAACGCATGCCCCCTCACAAACGTCGATAATAAGAAAGCCACCCATGGGGGTAATTTACATTGCCACATCATCTTCTAGGAAAATGAACTCTCCACCGGTCCTAATATGGATCTAAAATAAGTGCGAACTGAAAAAATACCATCCCGTGCCAACTTTCACCTGCCACGATCACCATTTCTTGCTTGAATATGCGCCTCGTGCAAAGAGGTAAAAAACAGTATAAAATCATCCAATTCCCAATCATGTAAACCCCTCTCAAAAGCAATATTCGAGCTGTAACTTCCATTATGTATGGCTATACATCATTTACCATAGCGGAATGCTCCAATGCAATGCTATGGGTTCTTAAGCTTATCTCTATTGCACTCAGTGAATCCTCATTGATGGTTACTGAAAATAATTCTGATTGTCTTATTGTGTATATTTCTTCTCATGGTTTTAAGCTGTTGAGCTATGTGAACTTCTGATTTTTCGATCATATGTCCTATATTGACTACTTGAGTTGCATAGTTGATTAAATGTTCTCGTGTTTGGAAACTGGAGCTTGCCTATAAAAATTATGCTATCTTAGCATAGTATTGTTTCACCGTCTCTATTGACTGAGCTGATGACCAATGCTCATGCCCTGGTGGCTCTTCTACTTGTTAGGTGCTGGAGGATTTAGTCCCTGATCCGTTTTTATTGATCTCTTTCTGTCCCTTCAACATGCAAACTGTCTCTTGCGAATTGTTTATTGTTTAAAGATAGTAATGAATTTATACTTATTTGTATAACACACTAATATCAAAGCATTCACAACCTTTTCACCTACCGTTTAGATACTGATCAGCTGCCTTGCAGCATTTTGATGTGAATTGCTCTTTTACTTTGTCTCTCACCCCTTGTTTAGATGCTTGAAAATTTGAAATATAATGAAACCAAACATTTCTTATAATGCTAACATATTTTCCAGTTGCTCATCCTAGAAAATAGTGTATAAGATATAATCACAGATCTCTTTTCCCGCTTTTCTTTCAATGTGAGTATACTGTACTTCATGCGTTGGGATGGGACAACTGACAAGGATTTTTACATAAGATCTTTAGGAGTATTAAAAACACTTCTTAACTATTGCAAATTGAACCAGGTTCCACGTTTATATAATTGTAGCTTGAGTGAAAGACACGTGGAAAGAAAGCTCCAATTGTCTGTTTCTAGTATAGATGGTTTTGCCGTATTGTCTTTGGAATTAAATCTGAATTTCTTATTCCTGTCCCCCACCCCCCCCTCCCCGGAAAAAAAAAATCTTCGAATGAGTTCTTATTGATTTTTTTTTCTATATTAGGATAATGCAGTGCCACAAGTTGGACATGCTGACAGCAGCTAGAGGTTCATAACTTTCTAAGCATTAGGAATCTGTGAAGGAATAAAAACCATGAGAGACTAGACATCATGAGATCCAACCATAAGTGATTCATGCAAAATTAACGACCACATCAACATCATTGTTGTTAGAAGTAAGAAGAAGATAAAGAAGGTGAGGGAAGAAACTATGATGCTACCTACAGGCAGAGATATTTTTGAGTTTCCTTCATTAGATTTAGTGGACAACTGAGCAGGCTGCATTATTGATTGAGTATCTTATTTCTCTTTTATTAGATGTTACAATCAATATATTGTAGAGAGTTTCCTTTGCATCTATTTAAAGGTATATTCCGTCTTCAGGTTCAGGAAAGACTTAAACAGCGTTTTTCTCTGTAGGTGACACAAATGTGATTGTTCAAGAAAGTAAGATTTCATGAAGTATTTTTGACATGCTTGCTCCTATAGAGGTTTTGAATATTGACCAATTGAGTTTTATAATCTTCCGTTTAGGCAATATGTTGAATTATGGACTATCTAAGTCGGTACAATTACATCATGTTTTTTTTAGCTTTGCCATGCTATGATTACTTTCAATCATTTTTATTTAGCTTTGCCATGCTACGATTACTTTCATTGTGCAATAAATTGTTTTTGTTTATGCTTCTGGGAGAATTTCATTATTATGTTATTTGTAAGTTCTCATTGTATGTTATTTTAAATTTTTTATTTTTATTTTTTATTTTTTTTTGTATTTTCTACATTTTTAGTGGAAGAAGGATTAAAATTGTACATTTGCAGGTTGCTAAATGGGCAAGCTTATATGAAATTACTTTTCGTGTGGTTGGGGATATTCAATTTGTCATGACTCACTCTATTGTACCCAAATATCTATATCAAGGTCAATGGGATCTAGTAAGAATGTGGATGAAACTTTTGGCTTTTGTGCAAGGAATGAGCGCTCAAAAGCGAGCAACAGGCAGTCACATAGAAGAAGAAGATGAGAATATACAGTTACCTTTTTTCTTAGGTCACTATGTAGCAAATATTCACTCTCTTTTAGTGGCTGGAGCATTTTCAGTGACTAGTGTTGAGGAGACCAACGAACAAGCTTTCTTCAGTACGTCTAAAACAGAATTTGAAGACCAGGATAGCGTAAGACATGCTAAAGTTGGAAAGCTATCACGCGAAAGCTCTGTGAGTAGTATAAAAGGGAAGAGTACATTGAGTCATGCTTCCAGCAATGCTGAGCTAAATATTGGTAGTTTCCCTATTCCATCTTCTGCTTTGTGGTTAACATTTGAGTGCTTGAGGGCTATTGAGAATTGGTTGGGAGTTGATAACTTAGTGAGGCCTCTTGGTGTCTTATCTCCAAAAACAATTGAAGGCTCTGTTGATAATTTTTTTGCATTTAGAAAAACACTATCTAAGTTTATAAGAGATAAGGATATTTTTAAATCATATGCTGCTCCTTCTAACGGTAAGCTTACAAATTCGAGTGAAGTTCTTGGTAAACAATGTTCATTACCATCCAATAGCAGTGTACATGTTGGTGTTGGCTTGGAGCATGGCCGATACATGGGACTAGATGCTGCACCTGGTGGTTCTGATGACAATATGTTGGAAGGAGAAAGTGCGGCAGAGTTAGAAGGCCTCCAAGCTCTCAGTTTGTCCGATTGGCCCGATATCATATATGATGTTAGTTCACAGGATATTTCAGTTCATATTCCATTACACCGATTACTTTCAATGATCTTGCTGACTGCACTGAAACAATGTTATGGCGAGTCTGCACTATCAAGTCTGGTAAATGCCAGTTCTGCCGATCCATCATCAGCTCCATATGGGAACTTCTTTGCCAATATTTTAGGAGGTTGCCACCCATATCGATTTTCTGCTTTTCTGATGGAGCATCCTCTGCAAATTAGGGTGTTCTGTGCAGAGGCTCATGCTGGAATGTGGCGTCGGAATGGTGACGATCCCATAATATCTATAGAGTGTTACCGTTCAGTACGCTGGTATGTGTTACTGCTACATGATACCATCTAAGAAGTTTCTGTTCCGTAAGAAACTATGCTGCCTCAATTTGTACATTTACGTTGTGCTGTTATATGTCTATGGAATGGTGTTAGGATCTTATTTTTTCTTTGGCTCCTTGATGCAGGTCTGTACTTGGTCAAGACCTTGATCTTTTCTTGCTGCAGTGTTGTGCTGCATTAGCTCCACCTGATCTTTATGTCAAGAGGATCTTAGAACGTTTTGGACTATTGGACTATCTGTCTCTGAATCTTGAACAGTCTAGTGAGTATGTAATCTATTTCTTTTGGGGAATGCCTTTTCCTTTTTTTTTTTTTGGGGTCTCTCTATAAAGTTAAGTCTTGTGTCCTTTTTCCTGGGTTGGTTCTGGTTCAAGATTCACTTCAGAAAATGTTTTTCCGGTGATAATGTTTTTCCAGAATGGAGTTTCTAGTGGTGATTGTTGGACCATTTCTTGATTTACCCATGCGCTTTAGTGCTGTGGGGATTTTTTGGGGAAGAAACACAGATCCAGGCTTTGACTTTCTTGGTTGATGCCCTGCACTAGCTAATGAGGAAAATAGAGTGATCAGAATTAAGTGGGAGGTGATGGGGTTAATTTAATTGTGTAGGGAGAACCTTAAGAGAAAGGATGACTGTCTGACATCGGGAATTTCTACGCTGTTGGTTGCTGGAGAACTGAGAAAATGATATTATAATTGAGGGAAAGGAATAAAAGGAAGAGAGAGAAATCATAGTTTGGCACGTACAGGGCATTTGGGTCATATTCTCAATATATCTTAATCACTTTGCTGCTATTGAACATGCTGAGGATATTTATGGGCATTCATATGAGATGGCTGTATATGCTAAGGACATGTCAAGTAGGGGTGGGCGCGGGTCGGTTCGGTTCTAAAGAGAACCGAACCGAACTAAAATTTTTGGGTATTTAGCAAATGGAACCGTCGGGTCCAAATATAATTATGGAACCGTTCGGGTTCGGTTCGGTTCTATACTATAATTAAATTTTTTAACATTTATAACATTATATAAATACAACTAATGACACATTCAATAGTTTTAAAATGTCAAAGACTAGTAGACTACTTTGTTCAAATGATCGCTACGATCAAAATTTCGGTTGGCGGAGGTCACAGCGTCGGTCGACGATTGTATAGGTTTTGGAATGCAGCGAGGCTGCGAGAGTCGAGATAACGTTATGCACTTTAGTGTAGGTGTTTAGAGTTAGTTAGTGGGTTGGATTTTGTTCGGCTAAGAAATGAGACAATAAAATGGGTAATTGGGCCAAAAATTAAAAAATTAGAAATGAAACAAATTATTTGGCCAAAAATTTAGATTTAGAAATTGTTAATTTGTTTAGAAAAAATTCAAATTAAAATAATTTGATTTATTCAATATAAAAAAAAATTAAAAAGATTCGGTTCTTCAGTTCTTGGTCTAGAACTGAGAGCTGAACCGTACCCGTCGGTTTTTAATTCAGATACCCGTTCGGGTATTTAATTTGACAAGAACCGTTGGATTTGGCTCGGTCGGTTCAGTTCGGGAGATTTGCCCAGCCCTAATGTCAAGGAAATGCTAGCAAAGCACTTCATGATAATTTTGTGAAGATATGGTTTAAAGACGTAAAATTAGCGTTGAACCACTTGATCTAAAAGTTTAAGCAATTAGATAAGGCCAAATGCATATCATTAAATATTATTTTCAACAATTAAAATATGACATATCATGAACGGCAATGGGTAGTAATAAATTATGGCAATCAAGGATGACAAAATGAGAAAATATGAAACAGGTTTAAAAATAATATCTAAGAGAGCTATTATTTTAAGGCTTATGGCAAACTTCAGCGACCTCTGTCATTGTTTCATTGACGATTCTATTTACACCCTGAATTTTCGTCACCATTCTCCCTAGTCCTCTAAATTAGCACTTTTTTGAGCTTAGCTAGACATGATATAAAAAAACCCAGTTTGTTTAACCATGTGGAACACTTGATCTAATAGTTTAAGCTATTAGATAGGGTTAGAATAATATAATTTAAATATTATCTTCATCATGCCCCTTATGTGTAGGCAGTATTATTTTTTCATAAAACTTGACGCGTACACAACTTTTAATAAATAGGTGGCGGTGACACTTTTTCATGGCTTTGATACCATAAAGAACCACTCAATCTAATAACTAAGCTATTATATGGGGGCAAATGAATATCATATAAATATTATATTCAACACAGTTATAACATAAAACTATCCTGCTTAATTTATTTTTGAAACTGTAATTGTGTTGTACTCTTCATTTTGTATTTCAAAAGAGAATTTTTTTTTATCTTTGCCGTGTCCATTTTTTTGAGAAAATATCATGATGCTATGTCTTTGTCTTGTCATGTCATACTCCTGTTTGTGTTTCTAAAAATTAAATTTTAGAAAAAATCTCCTGCTTAACTTATTTCTGTAATTGTAATTGTGTTATACTCTTGGTTTTCAATGTCGAAAAATAATTTTTTTTCTTTGCTATGTCCAATATTTAGGCACAAAGCTGTGATACCATGACCATGTCTTGTAATGTCATAGTCGTCTTAGTGTTTTTTAGATCACACATCTCAATAACTGAAATTTTTTATCTACCCCATATCATATCTAGAACAAGCTGAATACTGGCATGGTTAAAGTACATACAACATCGAGACAGATTCTCTTGTTATTTCTCTGAGCTTGGAGCCAAAAATTTGTCCACCATATCATAGACTCTTTACATGACTCTTACATTGACCAACTCAACCCTACTTTAGATAAATTTGACCTCCAATAATTCAAAATGCCAGTACAGCATCCAAGAAAATTTTTAGTTAATACCAATATGACAGAGATATTTACCAAAACATAGATGACTTTAGACTCTAATTTGCATTTTGACCCGAGACACAATTAATTGTTCAGGTGATGTAGCACCAGTATAAAAATTAATGAAGAAAGAGAAAATTAATGATTCAGGAAGAAGAAATTAGGGGATGGGATGGAAGAAGAAGAACGGGGAAGAGGGAGAATTTCGCCACAAGCCGCCAAAAATCTTTATTCAATCATCAACTGAAAAATTACAATACAAAATAGGTTTAAATAGTAAAGCAAACCCTAAAGAGATTGAGCCCAAGCCCATACAAGTCCAATTCTCTAAATAAGAGTTCAAGATAATAAATAAAGCTCAACTAGAAAATAAAATAAATAAATATCGGATGTCCTCATCAACTTTCCTGGGGTGGGAGAAAACTCGACCCTGTCGAGTGGATATATCACTATAAGCTGCAGTCAATCTCCCAACCATAAGCTAAGTGGCTGGGCAAGTGTCTTCCGACGTCTCTAGAAATGTGTTAGTGGAGGTCTGAATCTGGTGTCTTTACCAACCCCCTTGAGTGGACGGGAGGCGATTTGGGGCAAGGAAGATCCCGCTGACTCCGATAAAACTCCAATAAATCTAGATCCAATTGCTGTCGTATCTTTCTGGAGATCCATGTACAGTCAGAATCTGGTCGATCAACCCAACGAACAAGAAAGCCCTGAACCCCTCCATCATTAGTTAACACAGTTTCTTCATCTAAAATAGCATCAATTTTATCTTTGTTTGTTGTGAGAGATGACAGTAGGTTAGAAGTGGCCAAAGAATCAAAATCAAGGTCCACAAAAGGAGGTAACAGAGGATCATCTGAAGGAATGAAATGGCCTTTATAAGCAACTAAATCCTCCACATCGAAAGTAGAGTGGTAACCAAGGTGTGGTGGGATGTCAACAACGTATGTGTTTGGGCCAACTTGCTTTAACATTTTATAAGGATCAACACTACGGGCTTGCAATTTGGAGGCGGGTCCATGTAGACACTGGTCTGGCCTAATGCAGACCATAATGTAATCCTCAATGTTAAACTCAACATGTCGTTTATGCAAATTAGCTTGGAGTTTATATTTTACATTATTGGTTTCAAGTTGTTTATTGATCTCAATATGCAAATCACGAAGATGTTGTGCAAATACTTCTGCTGACACTGAGACTCTAGCCTGTGGGGATATAGGAATGAGATGTAATGGCTCCCTAGGCTTATACCCATGAACAGCTTCAATGGACTCATACCTAATGAACGATTCATAGAACTGTTATACGCAATTTGAGCTTTAGGAAGGATCAAATCCCAATTTCGAAGATTTTTCTGACCAGATATCATAACAAATTACCAAGACTACGATTAACTATTTCAGTTTGACCGTTAGTCTGAGGATGGTAGGCCGTAGAAAATTTCAATTTGGTACCCATCTTTTGCCACAAGGTTCTCCAAAAATGACTAGTGAAACGAACATCCCTATCAGACAAAATGGTCTTAGGAAGCCCATACAATTTAACAATCTCATTAAAGAACAACATGACAACTTTGGACGCATCTGAGGTCTTGCTACAGGGGATAAAATGAGCCATTTTCGAGAAACGATCAACAACCATAAAAATAGAATCATGTTTCTTTGGGGTGCGTGGAAGTCCTAACATAAAATCCATACTAATATCTTGCTAAGGACAATTAGGGACAGGAAGAGGAGTGTATAGGCCTGTGTTTTGTCTCTTCTGTTTGGTCAATTGACAAGTGTTATATGTATTAACAATCTTAGCCACATCTTTCTTCAAACTAGGCCAATAGAATTGGCGTTCAACCTCCTCTATGGTCTTATCACGCCCAAAGTGACAGGTTAAACTTCCCGCATGAACTTCCCACACCATGAAATCCCGCACTGAAGTTCGAGGGATGCACAATTTTTTGGCTCTAAAAAGGTAACCCTCCTCAAGTTGGAAGCCATCTGTGGTATCTAACTGTCCACCTTGCAATTCAAGAAAGATATCCTTAAAATCAGGACACGTCTCGTAATCCTCCTTAAGCCTTTCAAAATCGATGACCTTGACGCTCATGATCGATAAAAGGGAGACACGACGACTTAAAGCATCAGCTACTTGGTTTTCCACCCCCTTCTTATGTTTTAAAACAAACGAATAGGCCTGAAATATTCAATCCAACGACCATGCCTAGAGCTCAATCTTTTCTGGGAGTTAGAGGTAACGGAGGGCCTCGTGGTTCGAATAAAGAACAAACTCCTGGTGCAACAAATAGTGGCGCCAATAGCGCAAGGCCTGGACAACCGCACACAATTCCTTATCATAAGTCGAGTACCGTTGTTTGGCCTCATTTAACTTCTCCCTGAAGTAGGCAACAGGGTGACGATCCTGATTCAGGACTCCGCCTATACCCACTCCGGAAGCATCACACTCGACCTCAAAGACTTTAGAAAAATTGGGAAGACGCATGACAGGAGCCTGTGCCATTTGCTTCTTGACCAACTTAAAGGCCTTAGCTGCTCTTGTGTCCAATGAAACTCCCCTTTTTTCATGCACTCCTAATAGGCGCCATAATAGTGCTGAACCCCTTGATAAAGCGACGGTAAAATGTAGCTAAGTCGTGAAAGCCCCTAACGTCATGAATAGTCCTAGGTTTAGGCCAGTTAAGAATCGCCCTGAATCTTGGCAGGGTTAGCAGAAACCCCTGTCGAAGAGACAATGAATCCAAGGAAAACGACTGTATCGGTGAAGAAAGAGCACTTTTTGATGTTAGCATACAGATTAGTTGCACGTAGGGTAGAACAAACTTGTGTGAGATGGTTATGGTGTTGCTCTTTAGTCTTACTGTAGATAAGAATATCATCAAAGTAGACAACAAGAAACTTACCCATAAAAGGTTGAAGAGTTTGTGTCATTACTCGCATAAAGGTGCTCGGCGCGTTGCTTAGCCCAAAAGGCGTGACCAACCATTCATAAAGATCATCTTTCGTTTTAAAGGCGGTCTTTCACTCATCACCTGGGCGGATTCTAATATGATAGTATCCACTCTTGAGATCAATCTTCGAAAAGATTGTAGCACCAACGATCATATCTAGCATATCGTCAAGTCTAGAAATAGGAAAATGATACTTTATTGTGATCCTATTGATGACACGACTATCCACACACATTCTTCAAGAACCATCCTTAGGGGTCAACAGGGCGGGAACCGCACAAGGGCTTAAACTCTCACGAATGAACCCCTTGTGAAGGAGTTCATCTACTTGCCTTTGGAGTTCAGCGTGGTCAGTCAGATTCATCCTATAATGAGGCAAATTTGGAAGGGATGCCCCCGGGATGATATCTATGGCATGCTGAATGTCTCGCAGGGGAGGTAATTCGTCAGGTAGGTCCTCCGGGAATACATCCTGAAACTCTTTGAAAAAATGAGTGAACTTCAGCAGGGCTCTCTATTGTGGAGTTCCATGGAACCTCCATAACGATAACAGCGAACACCACTGAGTCACTAACAAGTGAGCGCTCAAACTCCGTCGGGCTAATGATATACAACCCTTTTCGTTCCACACTTCTCTTTGTTTCATGTGAGCTAATAGGTTTTGGGGGCAGTAGGTTAAGATGAATCTTCTTTCCATCAAACACGAAAGAGTAGGAATTGGATCGACCATAGATGGTTACATCTAGGTCAAATAACCAAGGTCGTCCCAAGATGACGTGCCTGACATCCATTGAAATGACGTCACACCATATGTGATTAGGGACTGGATAGGGATTAGACAACGCTCCTTGACAGCTAAAGAAGTATTAACCCAGGAGACGCTATACGGTTGAGGGTGAGGAATTGGCTTTAACCCTAGGCGGGATACAGTAGCTATCGAAACCGCATTAATGCAACTGCTACTATCCACGATAACTTTACAGTCCTTGTTAATGATCTTGATGTAAGTGTGGAAGATGGAATGACGACGCCAATCATCGGCATTCCTAGGCTGGGTAAGAGTGCAACGGATGACACCGACTTTAGGCGTATGTAGGATAAGGGGACTAGCCTGAATACAACCTAAGAAGGTATCATCACTATCCTCCAAGTTATCAAACTCTTCCAACTTAGGTTCATAAACCTGGTCCTCTAATGACTCGTCAACTATACCTTTACGCTCGTCCATAACTAGGGCTCGGCTAGGACATTTAGAAGAAATGTGACCAAAACCCTTACAGTTGAAGCATTTACAAACGGGAGGACGCCCTTGTAACCTCAGAACCTTTACCTTTACTATCCGATGTAGGTAGCATTAGAAGGAGGAGGTCCTAGAATAGATTTTGGGGATGGAGTAGATGCAGAAGAGGTTGCAGTGTGGGTGTCACTACGAGTTCTATACGGTGTCCTAGTCACTAACTCGTAATCCCGAACGAAAGAGTAGGCGTGGTCAAGAGTGGTGACGCCTCTAAGGACAAGCTCACGTCTAAGATCATCCTTTAGGCCTTCTCTAAACCTACTCAAGGTCATGACCTCATCCTCAACGACTTGACATTTCATTCGAAACTCATCAAACTGAGCAACGTACTCGGTCACAGGTCGATTGCCTTGTGTAAGTTCATTCCATTGAGTAAAAATTTCAAAATCTAAGCAACTATCAAAAGTAGAAGTGTGTAATTTAGTGTCTCTAAAGAACTCTTTTTATGATGAGGAAGAGAATGAGTACCGTGACGGTCATAGGCTCGTTCTCGCCGACAAATTTGTTCCCTATCACTATGATTGTATCCAAAATATTTTCGATCTCCTCGTCGATGACGATAATGTCTATGATGGGATACTTCAGAATTATCAACGTCAATCAAATGAGGGATTTGCTTAAAATTGTTCAAATTAGTAGAGAGGGCCTTACTCTCTTCAAGAGTAGCAGTCATTTAGGTTTGGATAGCAGCTATTTGTTGGGTGAGTACATCAAATTGTGGATGGTCCATGTTTTGGTACAGAAACTAGAAGTGACAAAATGACCAGTCAACCACTATATTAGCAGCTAAATGACGTGTAATAGAGAGATCAGTGAACAATAAGTGCAAGCAATGGAAAATAATTTGAACCATTTTTTTTTTAAATTTTAAATTTGGAGGATTAAGCAAATCCAAATATTGCAAACTAATATTGTTGATATATGTAAAATAGCAAAGCAAGGGTTAAACACTAGTCAAAAGACCTAATCATATGATATAGATTGAGGGGTTAAAAGCAAGTCTATGATGAATCAAAACCCTACGCGAGGTAAGTGGGGAGCCAATGGGAGTTAAGTCATTCAATGATTTTGATAAAGTGTGGTTAAGGCTAATATTGTCAAGGTTACAGCAGCACAAGATTTTAATTGATGCAATTTTAAAAATGAAGTAGTAATATAAACCAATACTAGATAGAGATCAAGAACTCCTTGTTTAGTTGCTTGAATTTCTGAAATGTGGACCCTAGTTATGCTTGTGTTATATCCTTCTTTGCAGATGTCTTCCACTCCAGAAGTCACTCCTTGTTGATTGTGATTTATACTGGTTATTGCTCTGGCTCTGTTGTGCGTTGGAGTATAACTGGCGGGCAAGTCGAATTGATCCCTGTTGTTAGTCGTTTATGTGTTAAATGGGATGTGATAACATGTGTTAAGTGGGCTGATTTATTTTGATTCAAGTAATGGGTTGGTTTATTTTGAGATGTTGGAATTGAGCTAGAAGTAAGTGGTTGGATGATATGATGGGAAGTGGGCTGTGTATGCAAGGGTTGAGTTAATTGGGTTTTGGGGTTTATTGGGCTGCGTGAGTTTGGTTAGGGATAAAAGGAATATTTATGAGTATATTTGGGTTAGATTGTTAGGATTAAAAATTTGTGAAACAACACTTAACAGCAGCAAACGCCTAAAATACTAAAATTGATTTTTTTTTGCAGAAAATGATGAAAAATACTGAAACTGAATTTTTTTCCTCCGGGTGAATAGTGCCTGTGAATAGTAACTTTTTTTTTTTTGGGAACTGAAAATACTTAAATTGAATTTTTCGGGTGTGAATAGTACCTGTGAACAGTAACACGATTTTTTATTTTTTTACAACTAAGATAGAAAATTGAAGGAAAAAACTGGTAACTTTAATACAAACTTTTCATTTTTGCTGTTCCAACGGGAAGTAATTTTGGGAAGAGGATGGGAAGAAATTTTGGATAAAAAGAAAAATTACCCAATTTCGGCTCTAATACTAAATTTGATGTAGCATTAATAGAAAAATTAATGAAGAAAGAGAATCAATGAATCAGGGGAAGGGATGGAAGAACAAGAAAATAGGGAAAGAAGAAGAAGAACGGGGAAGAGGGGAAATTTCGCCACAAGCCACCAAAAATCTTTATTCAATTATCAACTGAAAAATTACAATACAAAATAGGTTTAAACAGTTGAGCAAACCTTAACAAAACTGGGTCCGAGCCCATACAAGTCCAATTCTCTAAATAAGAGTCCAAGATAATAAATAAAGCTTAACTAGATCATCATCAGGGGGAATAAAAAACAGTCATTAACATAATATAGAACAACTTAAAGAAATTTCTCTTTCTTCATCGGGGGAATAAAAAACCGTCATTAACATAATATAGAACAACTTAAAGAAATTTCTCTTTCTTAATTTTCTTTTCTTGTGTTTACAAACTGTACCAAGATATATTTCTCTGAACATGGAGTGTCAATCAAACCTATGTTTGAATTGAAATTGAGATACCGATGTAAGTTTTTCCCTTCTGAATTAGATATATTTATATTTGAAAGAGGTTGACAATAAATTCTTTCAAATTTGATTATTTGAGGTGCTCCAGAAATGTTTACAAAACAGGTTGTAAAATTGTATAGTGGTATCTAAAGTGGCCGAGAATTTAGCGAATCATGTATAGTTAGAAGAAAATGATGTTTTTCCCTGAAAGTAAATGAGTTGAGTTCCTCCAGGAAAAAGGTCTATAAGTCTATTCTTCTCATTTAGATTCATATACTATTTCAGCAATGCTCAATGTAGAAGTCCAGATTATTCACATGCACAACACTGCGTCAAAGTATTTTTGGCTTATTTGCATGATTTAAGTAAAAGAATTCTGCTGGTAATTTATGTTCATGAAGTTCAAATAATAGTTGAGTAGGCACACTGTAGTGTTAGGAAAACTCATTAACATTTTGACATCCATTTTTAATATGAAACAACACAAGAACTGCGCAATGCTGTCCATAGATGGTATGCGTGATTGAGATATGATGACCAGCATCTCGGAGCTGGTAAAAAGACGGGTTTTTGGGTAAGTAGAGTGACAATTATTTGATGAAAGCACGTGGAATCTGATTACTGCACCTTCATTCATGTAGTCACTGAACACTTAGCCAACATATCTTTATCTCTTGTAGATCTATGAAAGTGCAAATGAACAAGATCAGTCCTGGTATTGACGCGATTTGCTACATATCCAGATATGGTAATGTATGGAAGATCAGTCCCCGGTTAGACTAGGCTATACATGAAAATGTATCATGAATGGAAATTCCATTTGTGGTCGAGAAATGTTTGATTGATTAGGCCAACGTTTGGATTACCATATACATTTCATTCTTAGATGAAGACACTTGTTGCTTCACTACAGATAGAAACTGTATCTATCATTTCGTACTTCTATTATACTACTTTTTATTGTTGGCTCTAATTTTTCAGGCAAGAACCAATTCTAGTTGTTGAAATGCTTACTGTACTCATACAAATAGTGAAAGAGAGAAGGTTTTGTGGGCTGAGTACCACTGAATGTCTGCAAAGAGAGTTGGTATACAAGCTTTCTATTGGAGACGCTACTCGCAGTCAGTTGGTGGAATCTCTCTCTTCTGATCTTTCCAGAATTAATGAACTTCAGGAAACACTGGATACAATTGCAGAATATTTCAATCCATCTGGCATGACTCAGGTTAGATTTTGTGGTGTGAAAAATTATTGTTGTCATTAAATAGAACAAGCTATGATCAGCCTGCCAGATACCTCTCTATTTCACAGGGAATGTATAAACTGCGATCTGCATACTGGAAGGAACTTGATCTATATCATCCTCGCTTTAACTCTAGGGATTTACAAGCCGCTGTAGAAAGATATTTCCATGTTTTCAGTGCTTCTGCATTGACCACTCAGCTTCCTAAATGGACAAATATTTATTACCCTCTCAGGGTAATTGCTCAAATAGCAACTTGCAAAATAGTCCTCCAAACTGTCCGAGCAGTACTGTTTTATGCTGTTTTCACGTATAAGCTTGCCAAATCACGTGCTCCTGATGACGTTGTTTTGGCTGCTCTGCATTTGCTGGCACTAGCACTGGACATCTGTCGATTAAAAAGGAAATCCGGTGATCTGCTCTGTGATGTGGGTAGTGCCATTCCCCTTTTGGGATTTGCCTGTGAAGAAATATGCACAAATAAGTATGGTGACCAGAGTATGATATCGCTTCTTGTCCTATTGATGAGGATACATGATAAAGAAAAAGCAAAGAACTTTATGGAAGCTGGCAATTTCAATCTCTCTTTGTTGATCAGAGATATATTGAAGGAGTTTGCGGAGTTTGAACCTGGATGCATGATTAAATTGCAGAAACTTGCTCCTGAACTGGTAAATCAACTTTCACAATCCATAGCAAATGGTGATATAAATGAGATGGCATCTGCTTCTGACAGTGAAAAGCACAAATTGAAGGCTAGAGAAAGACAAGCTGCTATTTTGGTGAGATGTTAATTTCGACAGCACATGGTTAAGTTATAAAAACGAACAAAGAATTGTGTTCTAACTGGCTAATAAATGGAAGTTATGGGTTGCTATGGCATGGATGCTTCAACTTTTATTTTGCCTTTTGAGTCGTAGAACGTGTGTTCTTGGCATGCCCGTGGCAAATATATGACATTTAACTTTGTACTATTGGTATCCTTGCTGTCTTAGTCAATATCTCCTGCCGCAATGAAAGTACACAAGAAAGTAATATGTTCAGAATTAGCACTATACAGTTATATATATGCGGACATATATATATCAGACATTTACCATATCATTAAAAGTTCCAACAGATATGACAAATTTCTACTTACAACAACGACAGCAACAATAAGCCAAGTTTTATTCCTATTTTACTTTGGGTCAAATATTTGGATCTTTTTTCCCCTTTTACGCCTTTCTACTTATGAAAATTTGTTGTAGTTCTTGTGAGGCATTCATTACCATTTTTTCTTTTTCTTTTTGGTTGGTGGGCTGCCTATTCTTCAAGAATTAGAAGTTTATTTATCTTAATGTATTGAATATCTTAAAGAAAATACCTCATTAGTTGAGTAATCCTTGTACTTGTCATTGATTAACTTAGTGCCTTTTGGATGGTTATTTGGTTGGCTGGCTGCATTCTGATGCTTGAGTGCTATGTTATTCTTTAGAATAAGATGGTGAAATGACTTATCTCATATTAATTACAGAGAATGTTGAATATATACAAGTACAGGAGGAGAAATCACAAGCTGATTCACATTCCTTGATTCTAGCCACTAATTTAGGAAAATAATATGTCTAACATGTTTAACCAAATCAGTATTCTTCAAGAATTAGAAGCTTATTTATCTTAATGTATTGAATATCTTAAAGAAAATACCTCATTAGTTGAGTAATCCTTGTACTTGTCATTGATTAACTTAGTGCCTTTTGGATGGTTATTTGGTTGGCTGGCTGCATTCTGATGCTTGAGTGCTATGTTATTCTTTAGAATAAGATGGTGAAATGACTTATCTCATATTAATTACAGAGAATGCTGAATATATACAAGTACAGGAAGAGAAATCACAAGCTGATTCACATTCCTTGATTCTAGCCACTAATTTAGGAAAATAATATGTCTAACATGTTTAACCAAATCAGAGAAAAATAGAAAACTACTACAGCTAAATATAATTACATAAATACACATGACATGTTGAAATCAGTTCCAGATCATTTGGATCTGTCCTACAGATTAACTCTTTTAATTCTACACTCCCTCTCAAGCTGGGCAATAGATTTTGATCATTCCCAGCTTGGAAACTAGATGGTCGAAGTTGACTCTTGGAAGGGCCTTTGTAAGTATATCTGCAGCCTGAAGATGTGTAGGAGTATAGATCGTCTTGATGATTTCTTCTTCTATTTTCTCCTTAATAAAATGTCTGTCAATTTTCACGTGCTTTGTTCTGTCATGATGAACTGGATTTTTAGCTATACTGATGGTAGCTAGATTATCACAATACATTTTAATTGGGTCATCACATGAGATTTTTAGTTTACCTAGGAGTCTTTTTAGCCATATCACTTTGCATATGCTAAGGGCCATAGCTCGAAATTCAGCTTTTGCACTACTCCTAGCTACTACAGATTGTTTCTTACTTCGCCAAGTGACTAAATTTCCCCATACATAGGTGCAGTAACCAGAAGTAGATCGGCGATCAGTTATGGACCCTGCCCAATCTGTGTTCGAGTAGACTAAAATGATCTTATTGTTCCCCTTTTCAAAGAGTAGTCTTTTGCCCAGTGTCATTTTCAAATATATGAGTATTTGGTATACAACTTCCATATGTTCCTCGGTTGGATTATTCATGAATTGGCTAACAACACTCACGGAGAATCTAATTTCAGGTCTAGTGTGAGATAAATAAATTAGTCTTCCCACTAGTCGTTGATATCTTCCTTTGTCGATTGGAGCACTACCTTCCTTCATCCCAATCTTACGCGTTGAGTCCATAGGAGTATCCGCCGGTTTACATCCGAGCATACCTGTCTCCATAAGCAAGTCAAGGGTATATTTCCTTTGGGAAATAGTTATTCCCTTGCTTGAGTGGGCCACTTCCATGCCGAGAAAGTATTTTAGATTTCCTAGATCCTTAATCTCGAATTCTAATGCATTAATAGACTTTAATTGGCTCATCTCGTCATGATTGTTTCCTGTGACAATGATGTCGTCCACATATACAATGAGGAGAGTGAGTTTCCCATCAGGCGAATGTTTGGTAAAGAAAGTATGGTCAGATTGTCCCTGTGGGTAACCATATTTCTTCATAACCTTTGTGAATCGTTCAAATCATGCTCTTGGTGATTGTTTCAGTCCATACAATGATTTTTTCAATTTACACACTAGGTTGGAATTTTCTTTCCTTTCAAACCCTGGTGGAATCTCTATATAAACTTCTTTTTCTAGGTCCCCATTCAAGAAGACATTCTTAATGTCTAGTTGGTGAAGTGTCCAATCTAAGTTGAAGGCCAAAGATAAGAGGACTCGAATTGTATTTAGTTTAGCAACAGGGGCAAATGTCTCTTGATAATCTATTCCATATGTTTGAGTGTAGCCGTTTGCTACTAACGTGGCCTTGTACCTGTTTAAGCTTCCATTTGCATTGTATTTTATGTTGAAGATCCATTTACAACCGACTGGTCTTTTTCCTTTTGGAAGTTCTGTGAGAACCCACGTGCCATTTTTGTTGAGAGCCGGCATTTCTTCATTTAAGGCCTCTTTCCATTTTTGACATTTCATAGCCTCTTGAACACTGTTTGGAATCTTTATAAGTGACAGTTTAGAAATAAAGGCACGATATACAGGAGAAAGATTGTTGTATGACACGAAATTAGATATGGGATGCCGAGTACAAGACCTGACTCCTTTTCTTTGGGCAATGGGAACCTCAAGATCATCATATGATAAGGAAATAGGATCAGATGGATTTTCGATGTTACCTGAATCCACGGGGTTAGAACTTGGATTACATGTTTGGCCATGCTCAGGAAGAATTGGATTCTCTATCTCTTTGTCAGTTTTTGGCCTTCTGGAGTAAACTTGGAATTCTTTGCCTTTTCCACCTGCACTTAGAGTTGGGGATTTAATGACAGGTTCTACAAGTTCGATTGTTGACTAAGGAGGAATGAGCAAGGTTGAATTAGGTGATATGGATGTAACTGGCTCAGGTTGAATTGCCGTAGCTGGGATAGGTTCTAGTTGCCAAAACTGATATTCTTCTCCTCTTCCAATGCCAGAATTCTCCCCGAGAATATGAGTTTTGGAGTAGAAAGATTGATTTTCAAAGAATGTTACATTCATAGTGGTATGAAACTTCTTCGTTTCTGGAGAATAACATTTATACCCTTTTTGAGTAGGAGAATACCCAAGAAATACACATTTAATGGCCTTTGGATCGAGTTTATTGCGAAGATGTGGTGGAACATGAATAAAAGCTGAGCACCCAAAGACCTTTAGTAGTAACTTAGAGATGAGCTGTGTGGATGGGTATGCTTTGGTGAGAATTTGGCTCGGAGTGTAGAACCGAAGAACACAAGAGGGCATTCGATTAATCAAATATGCAGTAGTAAAGACGGCATCTCCCCAAAAATCCTTTGGAAGATTAGATGTGAACATAAGAGTATGAGCAACTTCTAGAAGGTGACGATTTTTACGTTCAGCTCTTCCATTTTGCTGTGAGGTATCAATGCATGAACTTTGATGGATTATGCCTTTCTCGGTAAGAAAAGTACCAAGGATGGAGTTGAAGTATTCTAGCATTGTCAGTTCTCAGAATTCGAATATTGGCTTGGAATTGATTTTTAATCATAGAGTGAAATTTCTTGGAAATTGGACCTGCCTCAGATTTTTCTTTTATCAAAAATACCCAAATGACTCTACTATGATCATCAACAAAAGTGATAAACCATCATGCTCCCGAAATATTTTTAACTCGAGAAGGACCCCAAATGTCACTGTGTACAATTGAAAATGGATGTGAAGGTTGATATTTGTGTGCAGGAAATGAACTTCTTGCGTGCTTAGCAAATTGGTAGATTTCACATTGGAATAAACTTGGATTTTTATTGATAAATAGTGATGGAAACAATTTTGACAGGTGCATAAAATTAGGATGACCTAATTTGAAGTTCCACAACATGATTGCACTATTATTGTCATGGGATGAAGCATAAATAGACATTGAATCCTTATTGGACCGACTCACTAAGGCTGGTGTAGTAGTGCGTTGGGCTATCAAAGTTTGAACTCTAGAAGAATCGCCTGACTTGAAGAGATAGAGGCCCGCACACTCCTCAGCATTGTCAATCATCCTCCCCGAGTCCTGTTCCTGAAATATGCAATGAGTAGGAGAGAATTTAGCAATACAATTAAGATCTTTTGTGAGTTTGCTTATTGATAATAGGTTGCTAGACAGCTTTGGAACCAATAGGATGGAACTAAGAACAATATGTTTAGAGATGATAATGGTTCCAATTCCAGAAACTGTGGATAAGGAACCATTTGCAATGCGCACTGTATGATTTCCAGAACATGGTAAATAAGAGTGGAATAAAGTGGCATCACCAGTCATATGATCGGAGGCACTTGAGTCAATTATCCAAGGGCTGTTTTTCTCAACTTTGCTGTTAAGAGTACTTGAGAATGTACCCTTCTGGGCTATGGAACCAGATCCGATGATATTAGAACTCGTTTGTGTGTGGTTGAACATTTTCTGAAGGAGATCGAGTTGTTCTTTGCTGAATATTGTGGATTCAAGCACAGGTTTTTCATCAGTTGTAACAGAGAAACCACTACTTTTTCGATTAGAATTCAACCTGTTTGGTTTCCAATCAGTGGGTTTACCGTGAAGTTTCCAGCACTTTCCTCGAAGATGTCCAGGTTGACGACAGTAATCACACCATGGTCTTCCTTTGTGAGGGCGATTGTCACTTCCCTGGTTGTTGTCTCCATGAGTGGTAAGGGTAGAACTTTCAGTTGGGGCAGTGATCCATTGAGTTCCCATCATGACCTTCCTCCTACTTTCTTCTCTTTTGACCTCTGAGAATGATTCACGAAGAGAGGCCAGAGGTTTAGTTCCCAAAATTCTTCCTCTTACTTCATCAAGATCTTTGTTTAGGCCAAGTAGGAACTTAAAAATTCTTTCTTTCTCCACAACAGTGCGGTATTTCTTTCCGTCTTGAGGACACTTCCACGAGATATCTTCGAACACGTCAAGTTGTTGCCAATATCGAGTGAGAAGATTAAAGTAACGAGTCACGGAGTTATCACCTTGTCGAAGATTATGGAGAATTCCTTTAATTTCAAAAAGTTCAGAGGTGTTTTCATTGTTTGAATAGGTTTCTTTCACACTATCCCAGATTTCTTTTGCAGTTGAATAGAACATGAAGTTTTGGTTAATCTCGACATCCATTGTGTTGATTAGCCAGGACATGACCATGTAATTTTCAGATTTTCACCTTTTGAATTTGGGATTAGTCGTGGATGGTGGCTTTGCAGTCCTGTGAGATAGCCATCTTTCCCTTTGCCGAAGATATACATCATGGTTGATTGAGACCACTGGAGATAGTTCTGTCCATTGAGTTTATGCCCAGTAATGGGAATGATGGAATGTTCAGAATTTCCATGAGAGGTAGAGATGATGTCCTTTGCAGCAGAGGTTACATCAGATGAAGATTCTTTTTCGGAGGCCATCTCAGATTTAGGGTTTCAGATGGGTAGCTCTGATAGCATTTAGAATAAGATGGTGAAATGACTTATCTCATATTAAATACACAGAATGTTGAATATATACAAGTACAGGAAGAGAAATCACAGGCTGATTCACATTCCTTGATTCTAGCCACTAATTTAGGAAAATAATATGTCTAACATGTCTAACCAAATCAGAGAAAAATAAGAAACTACTACAGCTAAATATAATTACATAAATATATATGACACGTGGAAATCAATTCCAGATCATTTGGATTTGCCCTACAGAATTAACTCTTTTAATTCTACATATTCACTACGGCTATTGGGCCTCTTGTTGTACTTTCCTGGCCCATGTTGTCATAGGATGAAATTGATGCTGATTGCTTGTTGCCATCCTACTATCTGGTGAAAATTGTATTTTTCATTTTCTGAATTTTCTTATACATTGTCCACATATCTGGTACATAGGAGGAAATGAGAGCCCAGCAGAGCAAGTTTTTGGAAAGCATTAATTCCAATGCAGATGATGACGTAGATGATACCAAATCTGGGCAAGACTTGTGTGATTCTCGTGTTAAAAACAATTCTGAAGAGTTGGCTCAAGTCATTTGTTCTCTTTGCCATAGTCAGAGTTCCAGCAGTCCTGTATCATTTTTGGTTCTTCTCCAGGTAGCTAGCTGTCTCCGGTTTTATTCCATCTATCTTATTTTAATTTTGTTTGGTCATTTTGTTTCAATTAAGTAGAAGGATTAGCATTTGTCATATCTTGCACAAGATCATTCTGATGTCTATCTCTACTTCGAATAAAGAAATCCAGGCTCTTGAGTTTGGCTGAGAGAGGCCCCCCTTCATGGGAACAAATTAGCAGCTCAGGGAAGGAGCCTGTTTCTAAAAGTACAACCACAGGTGATGAATTATCCCAAAGGAGCAGTATCTCTGTTGGCTCAGGAACTATCTCTTCTTCTCAGTTAGTGGATGTGATTCAGAATGCTGTAAATGATTTTGCTTTGTTGGGACAACCCAGGGAAGTGAAAGCCTTTCTTGAATTTATCAGGGCTCGATTCCCATCCATTAAGAATGTTCAGCTCCCTTACATATCAAAAGATACAAGGGAGAAAACTGTATTCTCCCTTGAGACATTGGAAGAACATATGTACTTGAGAATTAGGGGAAAAAGTCATGCCATTTTAAAGGACTCAGATTCTGGAAACAATGATGAAAATTTTTCAATAACTGGAGGCAATCTGGAAAGTAGTGGCAATGCTGAATCTCTTTTGCTTGGAAAATACATTGCCGCACTTCCGAAAGAGACATTGAAGAATCCTTTAGCTTCAGAAAATGTCCATTCTCACAGTGACAGGGCACGGTCTGAATCCGATAGACTACATCCAGAAGACGATGGATTTGGTCCCATCGGCACTGACGGAATTTGTATTTCTTCCTGTGGACATGCTGTGCATCAAGGATGTCTTGATCGTTATTTATCATCTCTTAGGGAATGGTGAGATATCCACATAAAAAGGACTCCTAAAAAAGAATGGGTTGAGGCATATTTTGTGTTTTTGATTATTTTAATTTTATGGTTCAATGATAATTTGAATACAATCAACATGAAAATATGAAAAGCATTAACAGTTACCCAAAAAGATGAAGAGATGAGGGTTTGGACTTATCATGAACAAAATTACGAATTTGTTGCTTTTACTATTAAGCATTATGTCTGTATTTGTGGATCGAAGAGTGAATAGACCAGTGAATTTATATGCCACCAGATGTTTGTTGACCACTTGCTGGTCCTTGCGATGACTAAACTTTTCTCCCTTCTCTCATGTGACATCTTCCCAACAGTTTGAAACCTCAACAGTACAATCTCAAATCAGAAGCAACACCTACTTAACACCTAAAAGGGGCCTTGTGCAATAGCCTCTCTCCAACGAGACTGATCCAAAGGAGAGATTTTTCTTTCCTTTAACCCTTACTTTTCGGCTCTTCTGTGGCCTGATATAAAATGGCACCCATGATTGCATCTGTTATCCTTGGTATGCGGTATGTTTGGATAACTGATCCAAATTTCAATAGTTTTCACCCTCTTATCATCTACCATTAGTCTTAGTAAAAAGAGTCAAAGATGCCAAAGATGAATAGAGATACTTTGACCTTCTCATCAGTCACTGTCATGCCCTTTCCTCCTAGTTGTAGTTGTTGATTGTCTCGTGACCGATGAATTTAGGTTGAATAGTTTTCTCTGTGTCAAGTGTTTTTACATTCATCCTCCAAATCCCTGAAAAATTCAATGACAGGTTTGATGTTTTGCTTCTTCTGCGTGTTTTTGTAAAAAGGAGAGCAAGTTCTCCTTGTTTTCCAGTTCCTTTATTGGGTGCACATCACCTGTAGCCTTAACCTTAAGTTTATTTCTGGGATATGCTTAGGCTGATACAAAATAAACAATGATTGCTGTATATGCTTTGTACACAGGTATGGCAGTAGAATTTTCCGTGAAGGAGGGCACATTGTGGATCCAGAGCAGGTACACGCGCTTTGTAATTCTGAACTCTTCATAGTTGAAAAGTGTAAACTATACTGACAATGATCAACTTTTGTCAGGGGGAGTTCCTCTGTCCTGTCTGCCGTGGACTTGCAAATTCTGTGCTTCCGGTATCCTCCAGAGACTTGAGAAGGATTTCTCAGCCATCCGCTTTTTCAACTGTTGACTCTACGTACGCTAATAGCCCTTCAACATCACCTGAGAGAGATGCCAGTTCACTTCGTCTCCAAGATGCTTTATCTATCTTAAAAAGCGCAGCTGATGTTGCTATAAGTAACGAGATTCAAAATGTTTTTCCAGTGCAGCAAAATGTGGGGATAAGGCCAGATCTTGAACCTATACTCCGTGTATTATCTGGAATGTACTTTCCAGGCCAAGATAAGATGTTAGGATCCAATAGGATAAGTCATGCAATAGTTTTATGGGATGCACTAAAGTACTCCATCATATCAGCCGAAATTGCTGCTCGATCTAGAAACAATTCGTCCCGTGCAAATTACAGCCTCAGTGCTTTATACAAGGAAGTCAACTCCTCAAATGGTTTTATATTATCCTTGTTACTAAATGTCGCACAAAGCTTGCAAACAGAGAATTCACTTTGTGTCCTTCTAAGACTAAGAGGCAGTCAGCTCTTTGCTGAATCCATTTGCTCTGGCACTTCTCCAAATAAATATCCCGGCTATAGGTGGAAACAAGGAGGTATGATCTCGGTTAATGAATTGATTAAGTTCCAAGAAATTACCACAGACTGTACTAGCTCAGGATCTTTTGAATCTGTCCACTCAAAAGTAGAAATTCTTGCAATCAGTAAGTGGAAGGTCAAAAAACAAGGTTTACTTAAATGATTTGAAGATGATCTGAAATCTGATATTCAATTCTTGTAGTGCTCTAGCCTGAGATTGATATTTGCTCAAGTTGGTGGTAGAAATATTATAGCTGCAATATTTCAACACACAGAGTTAATGATTTTATCATATGGAGATATATATGTAATTTGTCTAATTCGGTTGTGTTGTTCTACTCCTGTCTATTATTATCTTTTATCAAAGGAGGGCGATATGATAAATTAGTTTTTGCTAGGAAAAATACATTGGGATGGACTGTAAAACGGGGGGAGAAATATTTTGGAAATAGGTATAGTGGCAGTATATGCAATTAGTACAAAAAGGTTCATGCTATTTAATGTTATGCTGTAGTGGATATATCTTATCACTGTACTCATGAAACTTGTTTCATTATTTGACCCAAAATTTATTTAGGCAGTTTAGTACTCTTCTCTCTGTTGTGGTGAGGGGTGGAGTCATGGATCCTCTCAAATTCTTATTATCTCCAATTGCATTGAACTGAATTATTCACCTCAAATTTGATGGGCTGACATGATTTCCACATGAATGCATAACGAGTGATTAAAATGTGAGGGAGTGGTACTTGGGCGGAGTCAAATTCTTACACTCTCATGGTAGAAGTTGTATCACCTGGCACAGTCTTTCTCTGTTCTTTAGCATTTTGAGCTTGCATTCAGTTAAAAATGTGTTGTTTGCAATAAAATTCACAGGTAATATGCTGTATATTCTGGAAAATGCTGAAGCAGAAGTACAATATCCAGACATCAAGTTTTGGGAACATGTGTCCGAACCTGTCCTTGCACGAGATGCATTTTCGTCATTAATGTGGACATTCTTCTGTCTTCCACGGCCATTTTTATCGTGCAAGGAGTCCTACCTGTCTCTTGTGCATGCTTTTTATGTTGTTAATGTAACTAAGGTAAAAAAAAAAAAAAAAAAAAAAATTCTCATTTTTTTGGATATTGATGCAGTTGTACTACTCTGATGTCCTAACTATATTATCTTTTGCAACAGGCCATAATTACTAATTGCAAAAAGTGGCGATATGATAGAAGTGACTTTGGAAGCCATGATTGCTTGATTGCTGACATCTACAAATTTATAGGTGAACATGGAGAAGCTCAGCAAGATTGTGATCCTAACAATATAAATCCTGCTTATGACGTCAAGGACGCAATCCGTAGCCTGAGCTTTCCTTACTTGCGTAGATGTGCATTCCTTTGGAAACTAATAAACCATTCTAATCCAGTGCCATTTAGCGATGAGGCTAACCAGTTGGATGCACAGTTATATGCGGCCGGAGATGTGGAGGGTGATAACATTGAGCTTTCTGAGGTTGAGAAACTTGAGAAGTTGTTCAGTATCCCCCCACTTGGTGTCATTATTGGTGATGAAAATTCACGGTTGGTAGCCTTGAGATGGCTGCATCATTTATTTGATAGGTCAAAAGCTCATAAATTTTTCAGTGTTCTGAAATGTACGCCTGCAGTCCCATTTAACTTGATGCTTTTGCCTCGTCTTTACCAGGATCTATTGCAGAGGTTAACTTCTAAATGCCTAACATAGTTATGTTCTTCCGTTGATGTATGAATTCATCAATCACTTTGGAAGTTTGACATCAGGTACATTAAAAAACATTGCCCTGATTGTGGAACTGTTCCGGAGGAGCCTGCATTGTGCTTGCTTTGTGGTAAATTGTGCTCTCCAAACTGGAGGACATGCTGCAGGTTAGTTCCCCTCAAATTATGTTATCCTTTATTCATATGCATGCTTTCATTTTTGGTGGAGTAAGTATATTGCACTCTACTGATATGTGCTTGAAACTGCTCATATGTTCTTAAGGGAAAATGCTTGTCAAACTCATGGAATGGCCTGTGGTGCTGGTATTGGGGCGTTCCTATTGGTTAGAGTATGTTTTTACCTTTTGATTTTGTACTAGAGGCTAGGCATCTAATTTATTCATTGTGTCATCTTTTTGGATGTGAGCTTGAGTGTTCTTACAGATTATAATTGACATCCACAACGTTTTCATTACAGAGAACTACTATCTTGCTTCAGAGATCTGCACACCAGACACTTCGACCATCCCCCTATTTGGATGCATTTGGTGAAGAGGTAAACTGGTTCTTCCAAGAGCTTTTTTTTTCCTCCGGTAATTTCTTTGTATTTGTTCAGAAAGTCTGGTTCTACCTTAACCTTCCATGTCGGAGTCAAGGACCATTAAGTGTGCTTGTCTGCCATTTCCTCTGATGCTGTGCTCAACGTGTTTGTACAAGTCTGAAATATCCTTTAATTGAACTAGGTTTTGCATGTGTCTTATTATCTGCGTGGCTCAGCTTTTCTGGACTCCTAATTTATCTAGCTATTGTTAATTTACCAATATCCAAAATTTGAGAAAAAAATGAAAGCTAAAATGACCATTAACATGCACATATTGTAATATAAGAGACAGTTGAACAGCATTGTTATGTTCTTTCAAAGTCTGATCTTTGGAATGGTTGGTAACTGTCTAGGTTATTTGTTAAGGAGTTGAGCCTTTCAAATCTCATACAAAGAGCTATGTTACCATTCTGCAGCATTATTCTTTCTATCTAAAGTATTCATCTTCGGTTTTGCAATTGGCAATTGCCTAGTTTCTCTCTTAAGGAAATGAAACCTCTTAAATATCAAATCTGTATTTTCATGGACTAATCCTTGAACCCATGCATCTTCTTTGTGTTACTGAATTGGTACTCTAAGTTGCAGTTTTGATAAATCAAGACTCAAGATGGTGACAATCTAGTTTGGGAATATTTGAAGGGCTGCTTGAGTTTATATCACCTATAATGGAAAATGAGCCTCTCATTCTGATTAAGTGCCTTCTGTAATGGAAAATGAGCCTCTGATTCTGATTAACTGCCTTCTGTAAACCCAGATTGTCTCCATGGATTCTTAGCAAGAAAGAAATCTCCTGACATTGAGGAATATCTTATTGCTGGATTATTACTTAATAGTTTTTACATGGCTAAAGGTTTTATTATATCAAAATCTTGAAATTCTCCAAAGAACTCGATATATATGTGTGCAGTAGCCTATTAATTGTCTATTGTAAGTATATTAAAATTCTGTTGTTTCCTGTTTGTTGTTGAACAAGCTTGCATGGTCTTTACATCATCCTTTTTAGTAAATTCATTTTCATCAATCATGGAAAGGTTTTACTGCATCAAAGTCTTGATATTCTTCAAAGAACTCGACATATATGTGTGTAGTAGCCTATTAATTGTTTATTTCAAGTATACTAAAATTCTGTTGTTTCCTGTTTGTTGATAAAAATCAAAATATCTTTTTTTCTTGAATTTTGGGGGGGGGGGGGGGTTGGGTTGTTTTGTTGAGGTGGACCAGGGGTGGTAGATGGGAGGAGAACACGCTGTTTCTCTAAAGCAGGTAATGTTGGTTCCGAGGGTTAGCACTAGAGCGGGTGAATACATTATGGCAAACTCAAACCTTTCAAACCCAACTTGTCTAAGTATGAGAATACAACAAAATTAATTTGTTAAGCAATATAATTTACGATAAATCAAGTTTCTTTCAGATAAATGAGGATAATAGACAGATTTATAATGCTTGCGGAATGACCAAACATATTCTTGTTAAGACAAGGTATATTGAATCAGTTGCTGCTGAAAACCTTTCAAACTTATTCTAAAGACCAATCATTTAGTTAATTTACTACTAGAAATAAACTCAAAATGATATATGGCATGCAATAATGTTTTGCTGCAATCTAAGCACGTGTGAATTCAGTTAGATGGACAGAATTAAAGGCTGAAGCCTGTCTGGCCAAACGGAGGGAGAAGAGTATTGGAATGTGTCTGGACCAAAAGCTCCTTTTGGACATTGGAGTCACATATTCTAAATGAAACTTCAATTACTTCTTTGAATGCGTGATCTATAGTTTTGGTGGATGTATGAAGTTCTGATACTTTTGAGTTAAACTTCAAAGTTCCTCTACTTTTGAACTCTAAAGCAACTTTGGGATGACTAAACTATCTAGAAGGGGTGCATTGGTGCATTTTTCGCGTTTTAGCTCCAATACCCCTTCTCTCTGCCCTCATCCTGAATATTTTCTGGTCAATAATTTTGGTCTTTTTTTCCTTAAAAATAATTTGATCTTTACCTTTCTTTTTATCCTAGTAACTTATGATTCTGCATTTTAGGTGGCCTCTCATGGGCACGATCCAAGTTCAGAGATGTTTCGTCAAACAACAAATGGAATTGGTGCATTTTTCGTGTTTTAGCTCCAACATATTTAACAGAAAATATTCTCATGAAGGTCTGATTTTAAACTTAGATTACATTCACTATATTTTTACTGTTGGCCATATTCTGTTTTCTTGCAAGTATTAGTGGGAATAGTTGTTTTATTAGTTGCTGACCAGATTGCAGGTAGTATAGCATTTTGAATCTTGATGCCAAATGCCAATATTTCTATGTATCCATATTCTGGTTCGACGAAATGGATACCAAAATTGGTGGTGGCGTTTGTCATCAGACATACAGCTCATTGAGGTTAGGTTGGTTATTAATATTTATCTCACGCTTTCTATTGTTTTGGGGTAAAATCTTATTCACGACTTCTGCCTTGAGGTTCATGATAATTGCATTTTGCAACTGTTTGTCTCTTTCCTTATTAGAGGAATGTTAGGGATAACTCTCATTGACCAATTATCGCTGTAAGTCAAAGACTATACTGCTGATGACTTTTATGGTAAATTGCATTTCAAGAAGCATATTTTAAGGCGACTCTCTCTCTCTGAGACTGAGTATTGAAATTTTATGCACAATAATAAAGAGATGAAACAGAAAAATTAACACATGTACGTGGTTCGACAATGTGCCTACGTCCATGAGGAGCGAAGTGGAGATAATTTTTATTCAGTATGAATAATAGGGTTATATCATTAATACAAGGGTATTTACGTGATTCGACGATGTGCCTCCATTTCGTTCGGTACGTTACGCTCCCCTCACTCCTCTCCGCTTTGCTTCGACGTCGGCCTATCTGATCTAATGAACCCGTGTTCCACTCCATAGAAGTTACATATACAACAACCTCCACCTTAACAAATATTCACCCCTTAGGATAAAAATATAACTTGGGAAACCACACCATCTAAGATCAATGAGTTGGGACACATCCTCTCTAACACCTAGAGATATTAATCAAGTTCAAACAATGCTTGAACCTATCCATTGTGATTGGCTTTGTCATCATGTCTGCTACATTCTCTGAGGTATGCACCTTCTCTAACAACAACTCTCCTGAAGTAACCAACTCTCTTATCTTATGAAATCTCACATCAATGTGCTTGGTTGAAACAGAAAAATTAACACATGTACGTGGTTCGACAATGTGCCTACGTCCATGAGGAGCGAAGTGGAGATAATTTTTATTCAGTATGAATAATAGGGTTATATCATTAATACAAGGGTATTTACGTGATTCGACGATGTGCCTCCATTTCGTTCGGTACGTTACGCTCCCCTCACTCCTCTCCGCTTTGCTTCGACGTCGGCCTATCTGATCTAATGAACCCGTGTTCCACTCCATAGAAGTTACATATACAACAACCTCCACCTTAACAAATATTCACCCCTTAGGATAAAAATATAACTTGGGAAACCACACCATCTAAGATCAATGAGTTGGGACACATCCTCTCTAACACCTATCGATGTTGATTAAGTTCAAGCAATGCTTGAACCTATCCATTGTAATCGGCTTTGTCAACATGTCTGTTGCATTCTCTGAAGTATGCACTTTCTCTAACAACAGTTCTCTTGAAGTAAGCAACTCCCTTATCTTGTGAAATCTTACATCAATATGCTTGGTTCTTGTATGATAAATCTGATTCTTTGCTAAGAAGATGGCGCTCTGATTATCACAATATAGCTTCATTCCATCTTGCTTGATCCTGAGCTTCCTAGCAAGACCTCTCAACCACAATAATTCCTTGGCTGCCTCAGTTGCTCCCATGTACTCTGCTTCAGTTGTGGATAATGTCACATGTGACTGCACCATTGATCTCCAACATATAGGCCCACCTACGAGTGTGAAAACACAACTTGTATGGGACCTTTTGTCATTCAAGTCGCCTGCATAATCTGCGCCTACGTATCCCTGAATTGAAACATCATGTTTCTCAATCATGATCCCACATTCCATTGTACCTCTCAAGTACTTGAAAATCCACTTTATAGCTCTCCAATGTTCTCTGTCGGGATTAGCCATATACTTGCTCACCACGCTGACTGCATGTGCTAGATTTGGTCTGGTGCACACCATTGCATACATCAAACATCCAACTGTACTAGCATAAAGCACTTTTGACATCTCTGCAATTTTTTCTTCATTTTTTGTGCACTAATTACTAGACAATTAGAAGTGATTTGCCAATGGTATATCCACTGTTTTTATATCAGACATGCTAAACCTCTCCAACACTTTCTTCAAATAATTTTTCTGACATCTATAATTTTCTAGCCTTCCTATCTTAGTAGATGGACATGACAAGAATCTTCTTAGTTGATCCCAAGTCTTTCATATCAAACTTACTACTCAACGAAGACTTCAATTTGTCTACTACATGTTCTTAGCAGCAATTAACATGCCATCCACATACAACATCAAGAAAATATATGAATCATCCTCGAGAACTCTGTAGTAAACACAACAGTCATATTCACAACGACTATAGCCAATCTGAATCATGTGGGAGTCGAACTTCTTGTACCATTGTCGTGGAGACTGCTTAAGTTCATATAAAGATTTCTTCAGTTTACACACAAGATTATTTATTCAGGGTTCCAAGAATCCCTTTGGCTGCTCGTGAAAATCTGCTCCCCCGATTCACCATGAAGGAAAACAGCCTTCACATTCAGTTGCTCTAACTCCAAATCAAAACTAGCACCATTAACAAGACAATCCTGATAGAAGTGTGACGATCGGATAGAAAATTTCATTATAATCGACTCTCTTCCTTTGCTAGTATCCTTTTGCTAGTAACCGACCCTCGTATCTTTTCCCTTCATTTTCTGACATTGCTTCTTTCTTGTACACCCACTTAGCTGATGTTCGTTGTTGGCTAGGCTTGACTTGAGCCACCGGCTTACCCAATTTTTAGTGGATCATGCTTCGGTTGGTATTAAGCTTTCCATTTCTTTGCGACTTTGGAACGGATGGGACTTGTTCTTTAGTGTAGTCATAGGTATTACCACCAGAATGCCTATGATATAGTGATGGCCTTTCGAATGCGTCATTCCTTACTTTTCTGAGAAGCCCTTTACATAAAGGAAATGGGGCTGTTCACCTTTAGAAACTTAGTTACTTAAGTACTACTCATAAAGTAAAGGCGAACAGGGTCTATCGGTTCTTCCCCCTGGAAGCTCCACCAAATTCCAGGTATCATTTTATGCAATGACTCAATTTTCTCCATCATAGCCTCTATTCATTTACTTTTCTCCTTACTACCAACATCATCCTGAAAAGTTAGAGGATCGCTATTATTGGTAATAAGTGCATAAGAAATTGAATCCTCGAATCCATACTTCACTGGTGGTCTGATAGTGTGACGCGGTCTATCTATGGCCATACTATGATACTGCTCCCTTTGTGAGCCAAAACTGTCCACTCCTTGAGCATTAGTCTCCATGTCAATAATGTTTAGCTCTACTTGCACCACTTGGCTCTTGCTGTTTCCCTCACCTGAACTGAGCTTTTCTTCATCTAGAGAAGTTTTAAGCATGAATGCTTCATTAAAGATTGCATCGCTACTTATCACCACCTTCTTCACCTCTGGATCCCAAAACTTGTACCTTTCTACACCTTTTACATAGCCTAGAAAAATGCACTTTCTTGATTTCGGATCAAGCTTGATCTCCGATCACTAGATACATGCAGATAAGCCGGACTCTCAAATACTATCAATCCAGAATAATCAATTTCATTATCTGTCCAAACTTTCTCCGCAACTTTCCCATCTAATGCTGCTCATGGTGATCTATCTATGACAGAACATGCCTATGTTCACCGCTTCTGCCCAAAAACTCTTAGAAAGCCCTACATTCAGCCTCAAAAATCCTTTTCCGTTTTGCAATTGTTCCATTCATCCTCTCCGCTGCACTATTTTGTTGCAATGTCTTGCGAACTGTATAGTGCCGTTGAATACCATGCTCCTCACGAAATTTCAAAAATTTTGAATCTGTATATCGTGTATCGTTATCTGTTCTGAGATACTTAATTTTCCTGCCTTTTGATTCTCTACTGCTTTCCACAATCTGAACTTTGCAAAAGTTTCAGACTTATGCTTCATGAAACATACCAACTTTTCTAGAGAAGTCATCAATGAAAGTAATGAAATGCTGAGATCCACTTTTGAACAATTCCCTCACTGGTCTTCGAGCTTTAGAATGCAAATAATCAAGAATGCCTCCTATCTTGTGCTTTCCTGTCTTGAACTGTACTCTGTACTCTGAACTGTTTTTCAAGCACACAGAACTTGCAGAATTCCAGCTGGCATAATTTTACCCCTTTAAACAAATTCCTCTCGTGAAGCTCAATTTTACCACGTTCTCCTATATGTCCCCGTCGCATATGCCATAGGAGAGTGTCATTTGACTTAAATTTTGCTGTAGCAACTCCACCTACATTTGTATTCCCTAGTAGTTTGTAGATGTTCCCTGCAATTTCTGACCCTTCATCACACTCATAACCTCTTTCTTCATTGTCAAAGTCCCACCCTCGGACTTATAAGAATAGCTGCCGTTGTCTAAAGTGCCAAAAGAAATTAGGTTCTTTCTCAGCTCTCGTACATGCTTAACATCTTCCAAAGTCCTTACTACATCGTTGAACATTTTAAATTTTATGGATTTCATTCCAATGACATTACATGATGCATCATTACCCATCATAATAGATCCAAAATTACCTAAACAATATGAATCTAACCAATCCCGATGAGGATACATGTGATATGAACAGGTTGAATCAAGTACCTAAGAGTCATGTAATCTGTCAAAATTAACTACAGAGATTGATAGTACGTCTCCATCCCCTGAATCTGAGTCTTCTTCTGTAACACTAGCCGAGTTTGAGGACCCATTACCTTTCCTTTCATCACCTTTCTTATTTGGACAGTCCTCCTTAAAATGACCCATCTGATGGCACTTATAACGCTTGACATTTTTCTTATTTTGATTCATGTATTTTGATCTTGTATTCCCTTTGTAAGAACCACCCTTATCCTTCTTTCTCCCACGATCTTGACCTCTTTACGATCAACCCTTCACCTTGCGAACTTTTGCCAGTACGCAGTTTCCGTTGGTTGTAGGGCCAATAGGGCTGATGTAACTTCCTCTAGTTAGAGTATTTTTATTCCACGTCAACATGGTCACCAGGTGGTTGTACGGAGGAAGAGAGCACGGCAATATCATTACCTTGTCTTTGTCATCAAACTTAATTTCTAGTCGTAACAAATTGCTGATAATTTGATTGAACACACTGGTGTGTTGAATCAGATCCGTACCCTCAAGCACCTTGAGCTCGTACAGCTGCTGTTTCAGAATCTCAGATGCAACTTGTTCGTGAGAGACTTCGACATATAACGACTCTCCAATTTTTGCTAAAGCTTCGCCGAAGACGACATCCATGACGAGATACATGATTTCATCCGCCTAACAAAGCCGAATTGTATCCATTGCTCGCGCCTTGAGCTTTTTCTAATCGACATCTGACGTACCCTCTAGTTTCTTTTTGGATAGCTCCTTCACCCTCTTTTGTTGCTTCAACAAATCCTTCACCCTTGACATAATTCGAAATTCCCAAATTCGTCGAACTTCATCACATCGAATTTTGTGAAGAACTTGCCATATAAACTTGGTGCTCTGCTCTATTTGGTGCGCTACTCTCCCATCACTTCGTTCCACTTCAGCATTGGCCTATTTGATCCAATAAACCTTTGTTCCACTCTATATGAGTCACACATACAACACTGAGCCTGTGTGTTGTGTGATTTTATTTGCAAGAACAATCCCACTTGTTCTGTTGCTGTCTTTTTGGCACGTTGAATGCCAAACTCATGTTATCAGTGTTGGGTTGTTAAGGGATAAAATCCTATATCGAGTAAAGCTGAAAACATATACCTACTTATAAAGGATTTGACTACTTCTCTTAACAAGATTAACCTTTTAAACCCCAAGTCATAACATGGAATCAGAGCTTAGGTTATCAACAAGTCTCGGCCCAACAGTCCAAGGGAGATATGAGTTTGCTCCCACCTAGGGCCCGATGTATGAGGGGGAGATTGTTGAGATTATCCCACATTGTCAGGGAGGGAGGCTTGTGGTCAGCTTATAAATACGAGGGAAAACCTCCCTTCTTCGGCTAGCTTTTGGGGTTGAGAAGGCCCAAGAAAGAATTCTATTGTGGAAAGGAAAATAGAATTTTTGTTTGACAATAAAAGGGAAAAAGAAAAGATTAAGGAAAAAAGTCTTATAATATTTAAATAGAAGGAAACTTGCTAGAAGAGTTCAAGTATCTTTCCTATAAGTTTATGGCATTGCATTGATAAGAATTTTGCTTGGCACCAAGGTGAAGTGAATTCTGGCAGAGAATTACGTGCATCCAAAATTGTGAGAGCCTAGAGAGAAAATGTAAAGAGAGAAACTAGAAAATAACAATAAACGCAGGTTTGCAGTGTACATCGTTGTTCAAGTTTTGTATAGTGAGAAGTTGTGAGAGTGAGGAAAACATAATAGTGTGATTTTTTCTTAGTTTATATAAAAGTTTTCTTCTCCTGTGGTCATCGTCGGTTCCTCGTACCACACGGCTATGTTTTTCTTGTTTTGCCTTGTTTTCGTTTTTTTTTTTTTAAATTTCCGCTGCGATCAGGGGGATTCTTTTTTTCCCAAAAATCAACTATAAGAAAATAAGAAACTCAAAACGGACGGGGGGACTATATATGTTGTCAGATGGACAAGCTTCCTGCCCTTCATCAGCCAAATTGTCAGTACAGCTGTTTTCTTCCCTGCAAGAGTAGACCACACTACATATTCCTGTTTCTGTGATTATTTGTAAGGCTGCTGAATATACGTGCTTATTTGTTGAAGAGGAACCGTAGAATCTGGAATGGCTGTATTTTGTTCTTTCCCACCCTAATTATCAGCATGCAAAAAGCGTTACTTCCGGTTTAGTTAACTACAACTATTTTGCTTGGACGGTTACATATTGTCGTCCTTAGTCATCTTCATGAACCATGTTTAGTTGTTATACAGTCTTTTGGAGAACTCTAAATAATCCACTTTTTCATTGACTTCTTCCATCTGGTAAAGGCAGCTTATCGTGATGTTTTTACAGGCAATCTGGATTTTCCATCTTGGAGTTGAAAGCTTGTCGTGATGATAGTTGTTCTTTTACAAGTAGTTCATTTTGCCTTTGTGTACAGCTAGTGCCTAGTTGTATATCATCTGAAAGAATCCTCCTTGGTTGTTTTGCAATAGCTTGACTATGTTCAGTTTCTTGACCCTGGTGTATTTTGCCCATGTTGTTATGCAATATCTTGACTATCCTTCTTAATTATTTGTTAATTTCTTATTGTGAGTAATTGAAATTCAATTGCTTGATTATAATTTTTTGATTTAAGGACAATATTGAGATCGGGAGGAGATATATTTGATTTATTTGTACAATAAGTGACATAAGTCTTATGAGAGATTGAAAGAAGATTAATGTAATCATGATTGAATACGGTTAGTTTTGCTCGAAAGCATTACTAACTAAAATGATTAATTTGGTTGTTAATATATATGAAAAACGGACTGAATGAATTTGGATTAGATGAATGTTAAAGCTATATATTAAGTCAAAATGAAATTCCTAACCACTTAATCTCAATAGTTCTCCACTAATTATGTTTGTTAGGTTAATTTAGATTAGTTTAGTATAAATTAGTTCTAAATTAAAAATCTTTATTGGTTAATAGGTCATCCCCACATTAGTTGAGATTGAAGCAAGATTATAACGAAAACTAATAATAAATACTATGGAAACGATATTTGTATTCAAATTTCATTTTATTATTTATTAGAAGCCATACATTTACAGAAACAAGATCGAGTTTTTGATGACATTGTTGGAGACTAATTTATTTACTTTTGTTGTTAAATCTAGCTTTGATTTAAATTGTTGTCTTTTTCTTTTTCAAGCTAATCTACTTATTTTTCTTGGTTTCATTGATGGGGAACGATAGAAAGCAAGGTCGCATCAAGAACATGAGATGGTAGATCCCAAAATTGATGAAGATGACTCGCCTATGGAAGTTCTCTCCATTCTACCTCGCTTTAAAATGAAGGGGTATGATTCACTTAATAAAGTTGATGAGGTTGCTTGCCTTTTGGGGGATACTATGGGGACTATCAAGTTTTCAAGTACATGGTGTAAACCATGTTGATGAGAATGATTCGCCATCTATGGGCATTACCGGAATACCAAGTACATGATGAACAACACAATCCATTTGAGCAAACATACAATCTAAGTTGGAAGCAACACTAATCTCTATTGGTTGGAATGTCAAAATATTGAAAATCCCACCAATTCTCAACAAGGGATCCTTCTCATGAAAAATTTCTTGTGCAGTTGTCCGAAATTTGGATATTAGACTGATTTAAATTCGAGGAACAAACAACAAAAGAAGAGCATGACGAGATCATGAAATTAATTATCAACGAGTACAAAAGAATTAGTAGCATTCAACGAAGATAGACTTAGTTGACAACCCTCCAACTTTATTGTTTGCTCAAAAAATAATTGTGAGTAAACATGATGAGCTTATTGAAGTATATATTGTTGAGTTCGAATTGGGGGACGACAAGTCATATTACTTTGAAAGGGGCAAGATAATTGCTTATTGATTCAACATTTGACTTAAGCAAGTTAAGTAGGACCTCCAAAGCTATATTAAAGTGTCATAAAGCAGTTGTCCAATAGTTGAGCTTGAGACAAAATCAAGGACATAATGGGAAAGTAACACATTTTTCTAAATTTAACTCTTGAAAATTTTTAGTTATTGCATGGAATATAGATAATAGAATTGCATTTAGTACTTAGACATGTTTAAATATTATCTAGTAAATTTTTTAGGGCGAAAATGGCCTGTTTGTTGCGTCAACCACAATTGATCATAGTCAAAAGAAAAAAAATTATAAAAAATATTCATAAGTCATTTTGTATAACACTCCACATTACCCATGACTTCTTAGAAGAGCAAAATGTTCTAAAACCTTTTGGGGCAAAGCTGTGTCAAGATCAAAACAAATTATACAAGTTAATTGAAAAATATTCATTCATTTTTAAGATTCAAGCCAACAAATTGGATTTCACAACTTTCTTCATTATTTTTTCTTTCCGGGTGATTTTTTCCAATATTTCTCGTATAATTTAATTATTAGAATGCTAGGCTAGTTTTTCTATTGTATTAAATAAATGATGAACTCTATTACATATTTGTTTTGATTTAAGACTATGAACTTAGTTATTTCTTGATTTTCTTGATTGATTTTGCATGCCCATTACATTATTTAATTGATTGTCCACCAATTGAATAATTAGTTGCTTGTTGTAGCGTTGGAGGTTCACAATAAGTTTAGAATGCAACAAAATGAACATATGTAGATAGAATTAGGAATAATCTTTATCACATATGCAATCACATAGATAATATATAATTTAATGCATTTTGGTCATATGAATTCTAACTAGGAATAGTATCTGTTCGTGATTGGGATACATTTAATTCATCTTGGAAAAGAGAATTAAATACACTAGTGTTATCGATTGTCACGAAAGCATGAAGTTGACTAGATTACAAATCAAGAGTTAAAATAAATGGCAATAGGGGGATTCACAAATCCAATACAAACATTCATAATTTGATAAATATTTTATTTTATTTTATTTTTTTAGTTAAGGATTAGTATAGAACACATAAAAAAACAACTCTTTTGATTCTATATTACTTCGAATTTAATAAAAGCTATTGAACTAGAATTATACCTTATTTCTTGTGGGACGAAAACTCACAACTCACTTTATTATTACTTGTCAATGATTCCGTATGTTTGCAGGTTTCACGAGAACAGCTGCTAACTTTTACTAGGAGATATGATAATTCGATGTGAATAATGCTTTCATCATTGTAATCTGGAAGATGATATATGGAAGTCCAATCGTGATTCACGAGAAGCCTAAAAAACAACAAAATGTGCAAGCTGAAAAAGGCATTCATCTAGAGCCTCGCTTGGAAGATTCACAAAGGTATTGCTAATGTTGGAACAAAAAAAGCCAAAGAGATCACACACTATTTATTAAACACTCGACATCACACATGGATGCATATAGCATACAAAGTTAGTGTAATTAGTTAGTTCATCAGTTATGTAAAGAAGTGTACTCACAAGCAATCTATCGAGTGATGTGCTACTTAAAGAGTAACAGGAAAATTAATTTTATATAGAAGAAACTTAAGACTATTACTTGAGGTATTCACAGATGCAGTCTATGAAGGCTTAGTGGTAGATATAAAATCCACATTCGACCCTTGTACTTTCTTTAGAGGTAATCTTGTGTCTTGGAGGAGTAAGAAACAATATGTGGTTAGCCAGGTCAAGTGCCGAAGCAAAATTTAAAGCAAAGGCAAGGAGTATTTATGAGCTACTATGGTTGAAGATCATCTTAGAGGACTTGAAGATTAAGTGGGATAGAACTATGAGACTTTACAGTGATAACACACTATTAATATTGTACACAACCCAGTTTCACCATGGCAAAACTAAACCATTTGAGATAGACAAATGTGTCCACTATAGATCAATTAGCTTATGTATTTACAAAAGAGTTGAACAGTATAGTGTTTCAGACACTTGTTTCCAAGCTAGGAGAAAAAATGCCTATTTGGTGCTTGAGGGGGAGTGTTCAAAATAAAGTATATGTTATTAAGTTTTCTATTTAGTTGTATAGTGTTACGTGTTGTCATACTTGGCCAGTCTACTTGGACCTATGGCCCACTTAATCTAAACCACGTGGCGCTCTAGCTGAGGTGGTTTGTATGGCCAAGACCCTTCATGCCGAGGCCTATATGTCGAGGCCTGTGAAGATAGCCGAAACTCTAAAGCGGAAGTACTAAGTGAGTGGCAGAAGCCCCAAATCCGAAGCCGAAGCCTCCGAACCATGAAGGAACGTCTTTCATGATCACTTCTCCTAAGAGATCTTTTGCATAAAGATCTTGTTAGAATGATTGATGGAACGTTTGTCATAAGTGTACATGTCAAGTCTTGTCATTAGTATGGGGGTTCTGCATAAGCAATAAATGCGCAGCAAGCTAGCAAGTCAAGGATGATGCCTAGGATTGGATGTTTGGATTAAAGAGATGAGGCTACGTGCCACCTCATCTGAAAGCTGCTATTTCACATGTACCACTATAAATACTTCCCTTGTGTAACATTGAAGGACTAATGCAAGAATCAATACAAGAAACTACACTTTACTCTCTCTTTCATATTGCTTTACAACACAATACGAGTTCATACATATTTACATGCACATTCATGAGCACCGATTGGTAATTATTGTACAATTGGATCACGAACATTCCGTCGGATTCCGAAAGTTCTCGTTCCGCGTCGTTGAGCTACTCCCACGCCCCTGATCCGTTCGTCCTAAACCGTCCACGTGTCTTAGCGTGTAGAACCTTCGCTCACGTGTGCGCGAGTGGGTCCGGCATCTGTTGGCAACATTTTTTGGGGTCAACATATAGTAATGTAAATTCTAGGATATTAATTCTTATCGGGAGTAATTAGAGAATTTTATTTATTTCCTTTAGCTAGTTGACCTAAGTTTGTTTAAATCTTGGTTTATTTTCTGACCGAGTAAGACACAAAATTATCCTCATTTTACCACAGAGACAATTCTTGAATTCTAGTATAATGACTAATTCGAACGTTTGACTGTCCAAATCAAGCCTGAGTGAGTCTTACTCTCACTTAAAGTTAACGGTAAACGTTGTATTACCAACAGTGTAAGACATTCTATTTGAGCCTGAGCAAACTCAACATTATTATGCTCGAATGAGGTGAAGATTCCCTTGAGCATGAATTTGTCCTCAGACAAAATTATGTTAAAATTCAGTAATTACTCACATTGCCTTGACTCGAACATTAAATAGAAGTAAGGTTTGAGCGAGAATAAGACTTACTTGGACTTCACTCGACTTGAGACTATTAAGCTTCGACGACCCTTGGGATGAATTATTTTATTCTAAAACAAGGCTAGCATTTGAACTTGACTCGAGATTTCTCAAACAAGGTTAAGACTTAGGTTTAACTCAACCTTTAGAAGAATTCAGGCTCACATGAGTTCGAGACACGCTTGGGCTCGATTCTGCCTTTAAAGGAATTATGCTCGAAGGAGGTCGTGACTTTTAAGGCTTCAATCAGCCCTTGGGATGAATTATTTAACGTAAAAACAAATTTGAGAATTTAGCGGCAAACCCAGAAAATTTGGGTTGGAGGTCACAATCAAATTTTCAAATGGTAGGTAAACCGTAATTGGTAAAACAGTCCATAGTCGGCAGATTAGGGGAGAGAGAGAGATATATATATATAAATGCATAAAGTTGAGTTTGAAGCTGCCGATTGCATAATATATTTATAATGTAGATTTTAAACTCTGACATTAAAAAAAAAATTAAAGTGGCAGAAACTTGGGGGGGGGGGGGGTTCAAATGACCCTATAGGACCCCCAGGTCTGCCCCTGGTTGAGATTACTTTCACTACAACCATTAGTATAAATTAAATTCAGTCAAGGTTGAAACTCACTTGAGCTCCAATAGTGGCTTAAACTAATTATTCTCGAAGAAAGGTGAAGCTGGAGCCTTCTCATTTCTCAACCCTTCGGATTAATTATTCTTGATTAGTGAAAGACTTTTTCACGTAAGACTTGGTCGTAAAATAACTTATGTCGATCAAGATTGAGACTCTCATGGCAGTTTCAACCTTTACAATAAATTATAACAATCGGTGTTACAAGGCATATGGGCTCGAGCTCGACTAAACTCATAGGATCATGTATGCTCGCATGAGTTTGATACTTGGACTCGACTCTTCCCTTAGGAGGATTTCTGCTCAAATAAAGATCTGACACACTTCGGCTCGACTCAATCTTTGGATGGAATTGTGCTCAGATGAGGAAATTTGATCCTTTGAAGGGAATTATGCTTGAAAGAGATTGATACTTGCAGAGTTTGACTCGGCTTTGAGATATTTTATTTTTGAAGTAGGCTAAAACCTACTTAATCTCAACTCATTGCTTTGTAATTGTTAGATATTATTTGACGTGAAACATTTTGAACAACTTTGACGTGGAATGAATTTATACAGACCGCTTAATTGGTATTTAGGAATACTAGTTGCATCTAATTAAAATATATGAAATCCAATCATTTATTAGACACAAATATCGGGTAATACAAAAAAATAAATAAATAAATAAATAAAAATGGAATTGAATTGAATCGAAAACGAATTCCAAGGAATTGAATTGCCTAGAAATTGTTTTCCTGAGAATTGTAAATTTTTGTGTTTGATTAGTATAATTTTTCACGTGAAAAATATTAAACTAAAAGTGTTTTTTGCTGTTCGTTTGACTTTGTTTTACATGAAAATTGTCAATTAAAGGGATAAATTTTATTGGTATTGGGGATGAAATTTGTTTGCCAAAAATAAAAAAATAAAAAAAACTCAAAAAAATATCTATCTTTTGGTGTTCTTTTGGTTTTGTTTTACATGAAAATTGTCGATTAAAGAGAAATATTTTTTTACAATAATTCTTAAAATTTGTTTCCATTGCAAAAAAAAAAAATTTCGAAAAAAAATTGCTACAGTGATCTGGAATTCAAATTCTCAATTCCATGAAAACATGGAAAATTGCTAGTTCCCAAGAAAAATAAAAAAAGAAATTCCTTGGAAAAAAAGAAGAAGCTATCAAACAGCCAAAAAGATGGGCCATTTTCCCTGGAAAACTTGGTAAATCAAACAGGGCCTAAGACAAAAAATAAAGGTAAATGAATTTGATTAGAGAAACCTGGCAATGGATATCCAAGATTTCACTGTAGCAAAAGAGGATTGACATAACTATGAATTTTCAAAACAATTGCTTAATTGAAAAGGAAACACAACTTATCTTGATTTATCCCGAACATAAATATATTTACCTCAAACCGAAAGCAAAACTCACTAATATCATTAAAGAGACATAAATTCACTAGAAACAAATCTAGTGAAATCCAAGATTGATAATCATCTAAAGAAAAAGACTTGAATATACACACCAAAATGAATGCAATCACAAAAGAGTGTTACACTGCGGAACATAAATGTTGAAATAACCTTACATAAAATGAATGCGTGTTCGAATGAGGTCAAGACACACATGGGCTCGACTAGGCTCTTAAAAGGAACAGTGCTCAAAAGAGGTTGAGACTCTCTTAGGCTCCAATCGACGAGAGGATAAATTATTTATTTTTTAAGCAAGATTGATAGTTGGGGACCCTTCGAATTACTTAAACTCGAACGAGATAAGATTTATGTTTATAAACTTGTCTGGGTTGTTGAATGTGATAAATTGTAATTAATTTCATGACTTATGGCTTAATTAGATATTATTTTGTCTGGTAGGTAAAAACTCGAAGTAATTGGATGGAATTGGAAAAAAGAAACGAAAATGGGCAAAAAAGGAAGAAATCCAAACTTTGGGGGACCAAATTGCAAGTTTCCAATAGATTTCTTAAAGGGATAAAATCCTACATCGAATAAAGATTTCTTAATAAAGTTAACCTTTTAAGATGGATCCCTAATTTTTAATATGGTATCAGAGCTCATTAAATTTCAACGAACAATTCAATCCGATTAAGATTCAAAAAAATGAGTGTGCAAATTTCAAGATTGGCTTCCTCAAATGAACCGCCATCTTGTAAGGGAATATTAAACGAAAAAAATCTCACATTAAATAAAGATGATGACATAGACCAACTTATAAGGTTTGAACTACTCTTAATAAGGGATTTCTTTTAAGATGAAATTCCAAATCTTATTAAGACTTAATCTCAATGATTGGAAAATTTTAAAATTCAATTGGACGCCATTGGAAGCTAAATGATCAAATTTGCATAAAAAAAGAATTCAAGACTCACATATATCAAATTTGGGACTAAAATGGTGCAGGGACACTGTGTCAGCAGAAATTAAACAAAGAGAAATAGGTGCACACGGCGCAGCGGCACGTGGGCTTTGGGTTAGTCAAGGGACCTATTGCGCAATTTTCCATTTTCAAGAAGAATTTTAATTCATCCAGTTCTTCATGAATTTGACTTGATTTTGGGACTTCTATAAATTAAAACTTGACTTCATTGGAGAACTCTCTCTAATCCCTTAATACATAATATCATCAAATTTATTAAGAATAAGTAGGGATGGCAACGGTTCGGTTTGAGGTCGGTTTGTCCAAAATCATCACCGAACCATCAATTTTTTGGTCATACCATAACCGCACCATAAGCACGAAAGTCGGTCCGGTTCGTATCTCGGTTCGGGTCGTTAATAACCACGAAAATAAATTATTTTTAATTGGTCCATCCGTCGAATTAAAATGAAAACAAAAACATGATACTAACTTAATGTAGCAAACAACATCCCAAATGAAAATGCAAAAAAATATCCCAATTCTCAAACACAAAATCCAAATTTAACAAACAATATTCAATAACTCAAAAAGCTCCAACCTCAATTTATATTCAATCTTCATTTTTTTCGACAACTCTTACTGGCATCCGTCAAAACTCAAAGTTGATTCCTATATAGTATATAAGAAATGTAAGTAGAGCAAGAAATCAATAATCCAAAATGTTCTTAGCTAAATATATAAACAAAAAAATGTACCTCTTCGTCAACATCCTCGTCATCAAACTTTGCACAAGCTCCGGAATACGATGAAGGAGCAGAATTTTCTACACACAAAAGAGGAAAAAATTAGCAATAAAAGAAAGTACATAAATAACAAACATAAAACAATAAATCATACCATGAATATCAGACCAAAGCCAATCTCGAGCACACATTAAAGCTTCTAAAGTCTTCGGGTGAAGCCTATTTCTATGTGGGCTCACAAATCTACCACTTGTACTAAATGCTGACTCGGATGCAACAGTAGATACTGGAATGGTTAATAAATCTTTTGCAACCTTCTGTAAAGTCGGATATTTTATTGAATTTGCTTTCCACCATGTCAATAGATCAAAACCGTCCACCCTAGGCAATACTGACTCATCTAGAAAAACATCGAACTCTGTTTTTACATGATCAGCAGTAATAGAAAGACTAACAAATGTATCAAAACCAGCCATGCGAGAATGTTTTTCACTAGTAGTAGACGAATCTGATTGTGAAGATGATGGAAACAAAGATGTATTTTATTTCGAACGATTTGGTCTCTTGTACTCTTTGAGCAACTTATGACCAAATGCTCTAACCTTTTCTACCTCTTCTTGAGCTTCATCTCCAAAAATCAAAGGAAAATAGTATTCAACTAGTTTCATATTGTATCTAGGATCCAATATAGTTGCAACAGTTAGAATTTCATGCATGCCACTCCAATATTTATCAAACTTTTCCTTCATGCTTGACACCATCCATTTGACTTCATCGCAAGATGATGTGCTCCAATCACGGATTGCCAACTTTATGTCACAAATATTGGGAAAGTACAAATTGACAGTAGGATATTTTGTTCTTGAAAATAATTCAATCGCTTCATAAAATATCTCCAACTTATCACAAATCTCTGTAGCTAATTCCCAATCACTCTCACTCGGTACACTTCTGTAATGAGGCTCTCTTTGCCTTAGTCGAGGAAAAAGTTCTTTGTAAAGCAAAGCAGTATGAATCATTAGATACGTGGAGTTCCATCGAGTCTTGCAATCTAATACTAACTTTTTTCCACAAGGGATTTTCATTTGTTGTGCAACTGCCTCAAATGTTTCAACTCTTTTTGTTGTTGCTGACCAATATGAAACACTATCGCGAATTCTCTCAACACTCGGGCTAATGACATCCAAACCATCCTTTACTATCAAGTTCAATATGTGTGCACAACACCGCAAGTGGAAAAATTCACCATTCAACAATAAAGAACCAAGAGAAAGCTTATCTAACATAATGTTAATCATAGCGTCATTCGTGGTGCAATTATCAATAGTTAATGTAGACAATTTCTGATCAATATTCCAATCAAATAGACAATCCATTAACACAGTAGACAGTGACTCAGCAGTGTGGGGACAAGGGACATAAATAAATCTGTATGGATATGAAAAAAAGTTCGTCAGATAAGTTAAAATTTCAGAAAATACGATAGTAGCTTAAAGTCTATTTTATAAAACTATTGTACCTCAAAATTCGGCTCTGAAGCATCCAAGAATCATCTATGTAATGTGCAGTGATAGCCATAAATCCCTTCTTTTTATTGGATGTCCACATATCAGTGGTGACTGCTATTCTACTATTGGTCCTCTCTAACAAGCCCATTACTTTTGTTCTCTCATAATCATAAATTTTCAAGATATCAGCCTTGATGGTATTACGAGAAACAACTTTAAATAATGGTTGAATTGTATTACAAAATCTTCTAAACCCAGTATGCTCAACCATTGAAAGAGGATATTCGTGTAGGATGATCATATTTGCAAGTTCCGTCTTACCTTTCTCTTGATCAAAATTAAATGCTCCCATTGCAATCCTACCACCAGGTTCTTTAAATTGATTCAAAAACATCTGTTTGACATCCTTTTGACCTCGAAGAGGACATCTATTTAAATGAGCATGTAAATGACTTGTCCCATTTTTCGACTCACCCCCTAGCTGTTTGTTGCATTGTCTGCAAATTGTTTTGGACACATTATTAATTCTATGTAGCTTAAAATGCTGCCACACTGAAGAGGTCAATTTTCTTTTTCTATTTTCCTCAGTCATCTCCTCATCATCACCTAAATCTATATGAATAGGATTTGCATTTACCTCACTTGGACTTTGTGAAGTAACTGGTGTACTTGTTGATGTATCTTCAACTTGAATTGAAGCAGAAGCACTTCCAATTGAAGCGGGGGGAGTAGGAACGGAAAATTCTGACCCTTGGCAAGACATCTAATTTCAAAAAAAAAAAAAATAAAAAAAAATCAACAAACTCAAAAACTTAAGGCATTCATTAATTTCATTAGGTGAAAAATTTACAAAAGTGGAATGCTAAACGATAGAGAAATAACTTACTCCAATTTACAATAAAACTTATCATTCAAGGAAATTTACAATAAAACTTACTCCAACTCAAACAGAAATAACTAAAGTGGAATGCTAAACGATAGAGAAATAAAAAAAAATGTAGTTTATTTGTTGCACCCCACTTTAGGGATATGATGGAGTATAAATTATCATTAGTTGATTACTAAGGAATTGTCAATTACCTCCTAATACATGGTCTCCTGACCTTTATAACCAATATGAATAATCTTAAAAACTTGTGTCCAAACAACGTCAAGGACGAGAAAGTAAGGCTTATTTCCAAAGTTGTGGCCAAAGACCATTTAGATAACCAAGAATCTGTAGTGATAGTAACTGTAAAACTAGCGAGCAGATTAGCAGAACTAAAAAAAAACAAATTGATGTCAATGCATTCAAACTCACTGGATAATGTACACTAGGAAGTTGAGGTTATCTGAAATGCTTGTGATTATAGCAGTAATTTATATTAACTACTTAGAAAACAAAGGCTGACTTCTTTCAATCATTTCATCAAACACTTTCTTTGCAAAACCCATTTTCCCCAATATTCCATAATACTAATGCAGTGAATTAAATCCATACTTCAACATGGACGTGCACTTCAGTTCCTTCAAATATAGAAAAACTCAGGCCACAATGACAACATTTTGTAAGAGTATTTCACTATTTCTCTCGTGTGAAGCAACTTGCAATCAGCCAATCACATACAAGATGATTCAGTTACAACTCACTTGGCACCACATTCAGTCAGAACACAAATGAATGTGGAACAGAGAACAAGAAACGAAGCTTTTTAAATTTTGGTCTTGCAAAACAGCGAAAGCAGAAGAAGATGATTCAGTATTTCAGTTACCTCAAATAGTGGTAGGACTGTAGGAGCAGTGAAGCTTGTGGCTGTGTGCGTTTTTGTAGTAGGGTAAACCAGTGATGTTGTGAAGATAACTGTCTGGAGGCGATGAGGCGTCAGGCGTGGAGCTGTGGTTGCCGGCTGCGTGAGTTCGTGGTCTGTGTTTGTGAGTGTGATTTCACTGATTTGTGAAGTAAAGAGTAGGGTTTACGTCTCATGACTCTCATATACCCGATTTTATTATTCTATATTTCTATAATTTTTATTACTTTAATAGTATAATACTATGGGTTATGGTAACTGGGCTGTGGGCAATTGTGCTGGACGACTGGTTATAGTAAATGTATTGGGCAGAATTTTATTTTGGGCCGGATAAAAATAGTGGAAAGTCCAATAACCAATTGCTCAATTATTATTATTATTATTATTATTATTATTATTATTATTATTATTATTATTATTATTATTATTATTATTTTTTACGGGTAATCGGTTCGGTTTCGGGGCAAGGGCATAAATACCATACCCGCCCCATTGCACCATCGGTTCGATTAACCACGGTTTTCGATTTTGACAGTTCGAATTGCCATCCCTAAGAATAAGAAGTCTATTGCCATATTTTGAGAGAGAGTCCTAGCAAGAATAAAATGTCAATTATATCATGATTTCAAAAAATTCAACGTTGAAATTAAAGAACAAGATTTTTTACATTCTTTTATGGTCTGGGTAATATTTTTTCATTATTTTTCTTGTATTGGATGATGAGCTCTATTGTTTAATTCAAGACTAGTAGTTTAGAGTATTTATTGAGTTTCTTGATGAATTTTGCATACCTATTGCATCATTTAATACTTGATTACCAATAAGATAATCGGTTGCTTATTGAAGGAGACTCATACAATAAATTTAGGATACGACAAAATTAATATATGTACAATGGATGTTAGGAATAACATATAAATAATCTAAATTTAAGCAGTCATGTAAACTGCAGGTACCCCATATACCTCCAGCAAATTAGAGTCCACTTTAATAATAATAATAATAATAATAATAATAATAATAATAATATCTTTATCCTAGCTCTTCAGTTTAGAGATGATACTTTGAACCGTTAAAATCGAAAACCGCGGTTAACCGAACCGAATGGGGCTAAAAAAATCGAATCGATGGTGCAATGGGGCGTATATGGTATTTGATTTTAATGAACCGATTCGTGGTGGTGCGAGTATGGTATTTCTGCTGTCGAACCGAAATCGAATCGATTACCTGCTTAAAAAAAATCATTCTTTTATTAGGGATGACGAGGTTTAGTGAGAAGGAAGTTGACAAAGAGGTATATTTTTTTATTTAAATTTTAGTTAAAACCATTTTGAATTAGGTAGTATCATTGTATCCTCTATTTATATTTTTTATTTACTATATAAGAATCAATTTTGAGTGCTGACCTATGTTAGTAAGAGTTGTGGGGAAGAATGAAGATTGAAAATGAGTTAAAGTTGAAACTTTTGAATTATTGAGAATGAATCAAGTGACTATAATGCACAAGAATAAAAAATGAAGGAGAAGTTTAGTATTGTTATATTCATAATATTATTTGTTAAATTTGTATTTTACAATTGGAATTTGGGATAATGTTTGCATTTTCGTTTGGAATATTACGTTTTTGTTTTCATTGACTCTCTTTTCATAAATTGTTTTATATCAATTGGATGGATGGACCTATAAAAAATAATTTATTTTCGTGGTTATTAACTGAATCGAACCGAACCGAGTCGAACTGAGATACGAATAGAACCGAACCGATTTACGTAGTTATGGTATGACAAAAAAATTTGATGGTTCAGTGATGATTTTGGCTGAACCGAACCGTTGCCATCTCTACTTCAGTCTTTACCTGATTGACCCTCCAACACCACCACCATCGATATGGAGATATGAGAAATGAGTCTTTCATATATTTTCTCCTTATGAGTCCTACCAAAATTTTAAAATTAACTTCCCCAAATAACAGTACACTAGAAAAATGCTTGTGATTAGGACAAATTTAATATATCTTAAAAAATAAATTTATATATGATTTTATCGATTATTACAAACACATGAATATGATTAGATTAAAAATCAAGAACTGAAATAGAAAAATAGGTAGATTCAAAACTCAATACAATCATCCATAATTTGACATTTACCAAACTTTTATAGTTTCCTTAGATTAATTTAGTATAATCACATCAAAAACTCATTTGTGTCATACAATTCAGATTTTATATATTACAAGTAAATTTAGGTAGAATTTATTCTTGATGGGACAACAAATTTTAAACTTGTCAATGATTCCGAATGCTTGCGGGATTTTATTGAACAAATTTTTGGTGCCGTTGTCATGGAATAAAGTATTTAATTTAAGTTTATTAGTATAGGATTCAAAAATTTGTAATTCTATTGTTGATTTTGGCTATCCACCCTAATATCTCGTGTTATGTATTCTTTCAGATGCTATTCAGTAGTATATGTTGGATTCTGATGATGGTAAAAGGAGTAAAAAAATTTGCAATAAGTGATCTCGACATGGATGATGAGGATATGCATGTAAAAGATATATATTGTGAATTTTGTTATGAGCTGCATTTAAGCATTTTATTGGGTACTGCTTATATACATGCACTGACCATGGATGTTCACTATAAACAATATTTAAGATATCCAAATCTAGCAATTTATAAATTTGATGAAGGCTACATGCCTGTAGGCTAGTTCTTGTGGGAGTTGGTCATTCACTATTGAAGGACGATGTACTTACAAAAATATTATAATAAACTTAACAAGTTGAATGAAAACAAAATGCGTGTGTATACTTATTGGACAATGTCATAATTGTTTTTCATTTTTTCTATTTTGAAGAAGGAATATGGCTCCTGAACACATTGGATAAGAAAAAATAGGCGTCTTCCAAAAAATCACAAGGAGTTTAGAACTTAACTCTTTTTTTTCTCTCTCTCTTCTTATTCAAAATCGTGGTGTAACGTGTATCTTAGCCTGTTCCGATCATGGAATAGGTGAAACAGAGGCAAATAGAGCTTTTACACATTTTCATTATTCCAGTACTTTTATGTCAGTCCATCACCACATCCAAATTGATACTAGTTGGAACCATGTATTAGATTATAAATTTTGAAAAAGTTGCATGTTGGGTTGATCCATGCTTATTCATTGAACTTGATATTTTCGCACACAAGGTTTATGTTTTACATTATGGATAAATAATTTGATTTAAAATATGAATAGATTAAAAATAATTGACCGCAGATGCTAAATTCAAATACATACTTAAATTATACATCCTTAAACCAATAGTTTGATGATGATTGAGCTATTGTAGAGAGATATTAAGATAGATGTAGATTCAATGTTTGCTAAATTTTGCATGGATTGTCTAAGGCAAATAAGATAAAAATTAGGTAAAACTCTTAAATTAAAGATCAATTTTTGAGAATAAGTGTTTAATGAGGGGCATTACACTAATCATGATAAAAAAAAAAAAAAAAAGATATCTTATGTGGTCTTTTCGTAACTTTTATGACTTGAGTGATTAAACCTGCAAGAATATCTAAAACTTGATAACTTATAATTATCTGACTTGGGAGTCATCGACTTTTACTCGTTACAAATGTCATTTTGCTTAATAAAGAGAAGTATGCACATCAGATGTGAAAAAAAATAAATTTAACGTACTACATGTCTTGTTTAAGTCCCAAATATTTATTTGGAGAATTGAACCTTTGACAAGAGTTAATTCTTGGAAGTTGAAGCAATCAAAAATAAGAAAAAAAAATTTATTTGTTAAAGGTTATGCAACATGCATATCATGGTGTTCACAACAATGTCCACCCCCTCATATAGAGGGAGACTCACTTCGGATAAATTATTCGAAGTGGGTCCCTTTCATCGTTATGGATATCGCATTATGTACAAATAGTATATTTCATTTGTTAATATGTTCAACTATAATGAGTGATTAAATTCGACGCTAGATCACACTAATGAGAAAAGAGTTAAAAAAGAATAGGTTTAAGGTGTGAATCTTACGAGTGAAGAAAGGAAAATTTTAACCATCGAGGGTCAAGTTTTGATTGTAACGCCTCGAAAATTTTATAGAAAAATTTATTTGTTCTATATACTTTATTTTATATTTTGAAAGTTAAGGGCTAAAGTGAAAGTATATTAAATTCAAAATTATTTTGGGTCAAATAATTAATTTTTGATAAAGTGATAATTAATATATCAATATTGGGCTCGTTGGATAAATCATATTTAATCGTGTATATTAGGCTTTTAAAAAATTTTAATTCGGATAAACGAAGACTAAGTTATTGAAGTTCAAAAAAATTTGTATTTAATTAAGTTGGCTATTGATTTATGGTATTGATGGGCAGTCGTGTGATGATCTTTAGATAGTTATTTTAAGTTAATTCAATAAATAAACATTGTTTTTGAAATATGTTTACTCAAATTCTTATCCAACTTTTGTAAAGCTATTCTTATCCGAATTCTTATACTCCAAGTCTCTCAATCCTAATTGCATCAGAACTCTATTTGTAAGCCCTTGTTTGACTTCTATTTTTTGGAAATGAAAATGGGTGGAAAGTGTTTTTAAAAAAAAATAAGTGGTTGAAAAAGAAGGAAAAATTTTCGATTTACGTATAATATTATTTTATAAAAGATTGTGTAGTTGAAAATATGAGAGAGAAGAATGGAATTTAATGAAATGGAAATTAATGAGTTTCAAATGGGCGCTAAATATTGTTGTGGCCTTATAAATACATCTATGAATCCAACATAATTTCACAACATAATATATTAGATACATGGCAGAGAGGAGAGACAGAGAGAGAGAGTGAAAAATAATTTTAGAAAGCAAAGAGAAATTTCGATTTTGTTATTTTGATGCAGTCAAGAAATTTGAAGTTAGAACGTGATTATGGTTTTGGTTTTGTTTCTCCAAAAGGTAGGGTAACAAGGTGCTGTGGCTTTTATTCTGTTTAAATTATTTATTTCATGTTGTTGAATTATTATGCTTATGAAAGTTTAAAGATATGATATATATGTAATGGTCATCCAGTACCAAAGTTATGATATTTATTAAGCTCTTACCAGTTTGTAAGATATGATGACGGTATGATATTTTTAACATAGGTATTTAAAATTTTTATTCGGGATTGCACCATGATTTTTTCGTGTCCTACTGAGTATTCACATATACTCACCTTTTTTCCCTATTCCTTACAGATTAAAATGAGTAGTTGGTTGGAGTGTGATGCAGTGCAATCGTGATGCAATAAATTATGGTTTCAATAAAAATAAATCTGGAGTAATATGACTATGGAATTTTATAGTGTTTTTTTTTTAAATTTTTTATTTCCATGTGAAATTTGTTATTTAGGATTTGAGACATGTTTCAATTGATTATGTTTCATATATATTTTATTGATGGAACTACAAATTTTCATGTCGGGATGTTTGAATAATTTATTTAATTATGGAATGAAAGTTTTAATAACGATCAAAATTGTTAAAATTTGAATCGTTACATTGATTCACTCTATAACTATAAGATGCTTTGCATGAATCTGTGAACATACGCATCGATTTTACATTGGATAATTATAAATTAATTTTAACATTGTGAAGTATTTCATAGTTTTAATACAGAAATTCCAATCTTGAGACCAATGACTAATTATCTAAACATGTTTGTTTAAAAACTTTGTGATTAAATCAAGTCCTATTTTGATCGAGGACAAACTATTGGTCAAATTTGGGAGCGTATATATACTTATCAGGGTCGTTAAATGTGATAAATTGTAATTAATGTAGATGACTTATGGCATAATTAGATATTAATTTGTTAACTCGGGGCAATTGGATGGAATTAGAATAAATGAACAAAAAATGAGTGAAAAATGAAGAAATCCAAACTTTAGGGACCAAATTGAAAGTTTCCAATAGTTAAATTAGATTTAATATTGATGATTGGAAAATTCTAAGATTCAAAATGATCAAATTTGCAAAAAAAAAAAAAATAAATAAATAAAATAAAAAAAAATCAAGAATCATATTATATCAATATCGAGGACTAAAATGACAATGACGGGAAAATTGTGTACTGCGTGCACAGGAAGTAGAGGAAAAGAAGCCGATGCTCAGTAGAAATCAAATAGAGAGAAACAGGCACACACGGTGATGCGAACCTCGTAATAATGTTGACTACGAAACCCACAACGAGATTGACGAACCCAAGAAAGCCAAATTAATCCAAGAGTTTATGATTAATCCAAAAGAAAGTCGAACTAAAAAACCCAACAAGAACAACGCTTGAAAGACCCCTTGATCACGCAATCCAAGAATTGAATCTGATTGTTTGAACGCCACAAGTTAACACTTGATAAGTTCGAAATTGTTCAATGAAGAACGATGAAGAGAAGACAATACGCCTCACTTTAATTCAATATCAAATATCTCAAAAGTTTTTTTACAATTGAATGAAAACTCCTATTTATACTAAACCTAAAAACTAGGTAAAAATCTAACTCCTTGGCTCTCAGCTCTTCCTCACTTCTCAATTTTAGTTGGTCCTCGTAGACTTGCGCCGGTGTTAATGGCACAAGAGTAATGGTACATCCATCCTTAATGAAACTATATCGATTTTTGTACCCATCATGCATAGCCTTCCTATCGTATTTCCATGGTCACCCCAATAAATTATGTCCCGCTTGCATCGACATCACATCACATCACACACTAACTCATCCTTATAACTCCCAATTGATAAATTAATTAACACTCTTCGATTCACCCTCACCCCGCCACTTTTATTCAACCATTGCAATTTATAAGGTCTTGGGTGTCTCAATAGTGTTAAATCCAATTTTTCTACAAGAGTTACGCTAGCTACATTAGTGCAACTACCACCATCAATTATAACACTACATACTGTATTGTTGACGTGGCATCGAGTGTGGAAAATGTTCTCCTGTTGCAACTCCAAGTCATCTGCTTTGACGTGAGTAGTAAGAGCTCGTCTCGTGACTAGTAGATCCCCAACCGTCCCTTCAACTTTTTCTTCTTCACTAACATCTTTCAACACCTTCATGTCATCAAACTCGCCATCACTATCGCTCACTATCTCCCCATTATCCCGCAACACCATCGCCCGTTTGTTTGGGCATTGAGCAGCAATATGCCCCGTTTCCAAACACGTAAAACATTTGATGTTCCGATTGCGTGACGATTGTGCCTCCAGTTTTGATATTGGTTTGCTAGCGTTCTCATCCTTACCCTTTTGCCAATCACTTTTACCTCTAGGTGCAGCCCCATTTTTGTTGTTGTCATCCCACTTTGATTTCCATGTTGAATTAGAATTCGAAGTACCCAATGATTGCCTAGACGTCCCCTTCCTCTTCAATTGCCTCTCGACCTTCATTGCCACATATAACATATCCTCGATTTCCACATAGTGTTGCAACTCTATAACGTTTGCAATATCCCGATTTAACCCATTCAAGAACTGTGCCATGGTAGCTTCCCGATCTTCCTCCACATTAGCCCAAATCATAAGAATTTCCATCTCTTTGTGATAATCCTCTACGCTTTTCGACCCTCGATACAAACCTTGCAATTTTTTATGAATTTTCCTATAATAGTGACTCGAAACAGACCTCCTTCTCATCAACGTCTTCAACTCATCCCAAGTGCTAATTGATCTTTTCGACCCCTACGCTGTGATGTAAGTACTTGATCCTACCAAGATATCGCGTAATCCACAAATTCAAGCAACACCAATTTTACCTTTTTCTCCTCCGAATAATTATAGCACTCGAAAATCATCTCAACCTTCCTTTCCCACTCTAAATATGCTTCCGGATCACTTTTCTCCTTAAATTGCGGAATAGTCATTTTAATACTTCCCAAATTTTCATCTACTTCATCTCCCAAGTTATTTCTACCCCGTCTTTTCATCTATCACCCCTATGCCTTGCTCGCCCCATATCAATGTCATTTTCATCAAAATCATCCTCATCACTACGATACTCATCCCTCCTTCCTCTCCTAGGTTCACGCCTACCCGACCCCCTAGCATTAGACATCTCCACTTGTCCCCGGCTAAGATTAGCGATTGTGGTACCTATTTGCATCATCCATTCCCCTTGCCTATCCAACTTCTCCCTAACATCACCAAGTACCCGTTCAAATCTTTGTATCATGTCCTCTGAAGCATTGTTGTCATTACTGTTTCGGCTTGAGTTGGAACCTTCTCTTTCTGACATCATGTCACACAAATTTATATGCCTCACAAATATATCACTCGAAAACACTCAATATGGCTTTTTCCCTCTATTAAACTCACCACTCGGCCTCTTATCACTCAAAGTCTCCCTTCAACCACTTCAAAGAACCAAGTGAACTAAATCAAGTGTTTTACTGGGAATTCAACAAACTGAATAATAACCAAGAACCACGAGACTCAAGGAATTGAATTAGGTGGAATAGATGATTGTTTTGACAAGAATATGCTAATAGACTCAATAGTAAAGTGAAGAATTGACACAATGGAAAAGCCCAGATCGCACAATTCGAGAGTTGTTTTTATCTTGGTAGTAAAAACAAGAAATAATAATATCAATTTTTTTGTACTGTACGGATGAACAGTAACCGAACGATGAAAATACTTTTTTTTGACCTTTTGTATGGAAATACAATTAAACTACCAACAATTCAATGAATTGAAATTGAAGATAATTTAATGACACAAGAATGACTCAAACGATGAAGAACACAAGAACGACGAAGAAGAAATAGAAAGACTTAACGACACGAGGAACGATAATAGAAATTGGGAAAAAAAGAAGAAAACAAGAAAAGACTTAACAAGTAATGAAAAGATATAACCTTCAATTAATTTGGGGCCTAGCTCTGATACCAACTGATGCGAACCTCGTAGCAACGTTGACTACGAAACGCACAATGAGATTGACGAATCCAAGAAAGTCAAATTAATCCAAGAGTTTAGGATTAATCCAAAAGAAAGTCGAACCAAAAAACCCAACAAGAACGACGCTTGAAAGACCCCTCGATCACGCAATCCAATAATTGAATCCGGTTGTTTGAACGCCACAAGTTAACACTTGATAAGTTCGAAGTTGTTCAATGAAAAACGATGAAGAGAAGACAATACACCTCACTTTAATTCAATATCAAATATGTCAAAAGTTTTTTTACAATTGAATGAAAACTCCTATTTACACTAAACCTAAAAACTAGGTAAAAATCGTTCAAAAGTCGAGTATAATCCCCAAAATATGAAAAAAGAATAAAAAAGTAACAAAATATTGAAAAATACCAAAAATAGAAAATTCATCACAAATTTGGCCTATGCGACCGCGACACTCATTTCTAGGCGGTCGCATAGTTCAAGCAAGTTGCCTCCTTTGAGTTTCGGTAAGCCTCCATGCGACCGCGAGCCACCTTGGCCTATGCGACTACATGGGCTTGGAACTTTTCTTCGATTTTGGCCTTCGTTATTAAATTGATCCAAGTTGATTCGGCCTTCGACCCGAACATGAAAGTTGCTCCATTTTGAGTCTCAGACATGGTTTCATCAATGATTTCTTGAACGAGTAATCCCATCGCTTGTTTCACTTGCTTTGCCCTTGATCACGTTATCGGTCCGCCATCGACTATCAACGGGTCTCGTCTCGCACTTGCCTTCGTCGGGCTTGAGTCTCGTGTCGCACTTGCCTTCGTCACGCTCGACTCCTGGGTCGTATCACACGATACGGGGCGCTGAGTTAATCGATGGATCTATTGCATAATTTTTTGTTTTCTAGTAGAATTTTAATTTAAATATAATTTTTCATGTGTTTGATTTGATTTTTGAACTTCTATTAATATGCCAAAATATTGGAGAACACACTCTAAACTCTCTAAAGACATAATAATATCATTAATTCATCAAGAAGATCAAGCCATAACAGGAATTAAAGGTCAAATATATCAAGATTTTGAAGAATTCAACTTTATATATGTACATATATACATATATATGTATATACATATATACACATATATGTACACACACACACACACACACACACATATATATATATATAGTTTATATAAATTGTGTTAAGCCATATTCGTTTTTATATTGAATGAAGATGAACCTTATTGTTTATTTATTAAAATTCAAGATTAGTAGTTTAGTAGTTTTTGCATTTCTTGATCACCAATTAGATAAAATTTGCTTGTTGTAGTGTTGGGACATTCATAATAAGTTTAAAATGCGACAAAATTAACATATGTGCAATAGATGTTAGGAATATCATTTATTACGTGTGCAATGATGAGCGTAATCCACTCATCGAACTAGCACCTCTAAATCATGGTTTTCGATTTGTTCTTGGACCCTTTTGAGCGTTTTGATGTGTGTGTTCATCTTGTTTTGTAGTTTAGATGACTTGGATAAAATGGCATCTTTCGAAGCTTGGAATGAAGCTAAAGTGTTAATCATGGAAGTGGGCATGAAATAGAGATGAAATGAGAGAAAATTGAAGTGAAAAAGAGGTTAGCGCATGCGTAAAGGAGGCAAAGCAATATATGGAGCGCCACGACGCCACATCTAGGTGCCTAGACACCCAAGAAGATCAAAAAATCTAGCAAAAGGCTAGGCGTCGAGAAGAAAGCGCAAGCCATTGGGCATTGCGGCATCAGGAACATTATCATTGCAATGTTGTGGAGAAAAAATCAGTTCTTTTAACTCTTTTTGGGCCAATCCAACCCCAACTCGTCTTGAAACATTAGGGAAGTATAAATACCAACTTAAAGAGAAGACGGCTCAAGAAAAAAGGAAAAAAAGAGATTGATTGAGAGGAAGAACAACTACAACTTCGGAGAAGAATTCAAGTGGCAAACCAGTTTCTCATCTTTTCTTCTCTATGTTCTTTCTTTTGTATTTGATTATGTCATTTATCTCAATCATGAACTAAATCCTAGATCTAGGGTTGATGTAACCAAACTTGAGATATGTTTGGATTCTAATATAATTATTTCCATCGATTTTTCCATTAATTTATTTTTTGTTGACTCTTGTGTAATGCCTTCAATTACGTGACCAATAATTGAATGATTTGATGCTTTAAATTTTGGCACTTGAGAGAGTGAGATTTAGGCATGATCTTAGAACAACATAACCTAGATTTTTTTGGTTTTGAAAGAAATTATAAAATCTTTGAAGCTTACTCCATTTAAGCTACATACTTGATAATTTCTATATATTTGATTAGAAATTGAGATTTTGGAATTAAAGTATAGAGATAAATTATATTCGGCACTTGAGAGAGGGAATATAATTATGTTCTTGGCTATAAATTTAGGAAAAATTGATAGAAGTAATTGGAGAAGTTGAAAAACATTATTGATAGGTGGTGAAATCATTCCCTAGGCTTTCCTCACTTTGATAGAAGTAACTAAAGAAGTTGAAAAACATTATTGCTTTAATTTGCTTGAAATGTCACATCCATGTTAGATTAGCAAAAAAACACCAATTCAAAATTTGATTTTCTAGATTAAAAGCTAAAATAATTATAGTAATTGGTAGGAATCAAGTTTCAATTGCAGTGGGTTCAACATTGTACTTCCAATATTATATTACAAAACTTAACACCGTCCACTTGCGATATAAATCACGTTATAAAAAATGTGTAACAAGTTTTTGGCACCGTTGTCGAGTAATGTTTTATTTGACTTTTACCAATTAGCTTTTATGTTAGTTTAGATTTTATTTTTTACTTATTTTTATTTTTATTTTATCTTTTTTTTATCCCTAATAGTTCACTTGTTTCTATTTTCAACTGTGCATGCGAAAATCTTGACCTATTACCTATTGATCCTGAACCAGAACGCAAATTTCGTTTTCTAAGGGATATACAAAGAGTCGTACATGAAGCAATGGTAGAACATGAAGTAATGAAAATAATCAACAACAGGCTATTCGGGACTAAGACCCATTATTAATGACAACTATTATGGTGTCGCACGCATAGCTATTGTTGCTAATAATTTCAAACTGAAGCCAGGATTCATACATATGGTACAATAGAATCAGGTTGGCAGAGCTCTAACAGAGGATCCAAATGCTTATTTGGGCTCTTTTTTGGAGATTTGCTATACAGTAAAGATTAATGAGTTACCATGAGGCAATTAGACTCCGTCTGTTTTCTTTCTCTACTTGGGATAACTTAAGGATGTCAAACCGATTCGGTGGCTCAAGCGGCCCGTGGCTCGGCTCGAAAAAAGCCTGAGCGTGCCCGGCTCGTGGCTCGGATGAAGCGAGCCTAAGCTCGGGCCGAGCCCCATTTTGGGACATTGGCCCGAGCCGGCCCGTTGTTGATCAATGAGCCAAAAGGGCCAAAAATGGCCTGTGAAAAGGCCCGAAATTAAAAAATAAAAATAAAATAAACACAAAAGTAAAAAAAAAAAAGGTGCCTTAAGGTAGTTCATAGTTCCAGCAGCTCACTGCCTTAAGGCTGATATAGTTTTCTATTTATTTTACCTTGTGAATTGAAATTTGAAGGAAAAATAGATTTTTTGGCTATAAATACGGACTAAATTTTTAAGTTTCAGATCAATTTGTTTCAGTCGATTTTAACTTGCAGTATTATAGATTCAAGTTTCAACTTCAATTTCTTTGCTCTCAATTTCATATTCAATTTGTTTTACTCTAATACTCAGTATTTCATACTATACTAGTTATAAATGAATTTTACCAATGATGAACTTAATCAGTTTAAGGGTAACTCGAGTACTCCATCCGATTATGATGCATATCAAAATATTTCGATTGATTTGGAGAATATTTAAGAAGAAGTACTTGAGATCAAAAGGTTGAAAAAAGAATTTTCGGATTGTTGGCAACATGTAACACGTAAAAAAAATGCGTTCAAAATAGAGTGGATATTTGGAAAGCATGTTGCAATTACTGTGGCAAAGAACTTAGTTGGAAGATCGATTCGAGCACAACGCATTTGAATAGACACATTTTAAGGAATTGAAAAGCGAAACTAGTCGATCTCGACTCGAAGCAGACTGAACTAGTGTTTGGTGGTTCTCGTGCTACTCTTTCCACATTTTTATATTCACAAGAAAGATTTCGTGAAGGAATGACTGCATAGGTGGCTGCAGCAGAGATGCCGCTTACGATGATAGACTCAGTACACTTTACTTGGCTCGTACATAAATATCTCCAACCCACTTCGCTCAGATATTATAAAATTATATAACAAAAGAAAACAAGTTGTTATTGATGGTCCAAAAACTTTTAATAGTGTTATATCATTTACATTTGATTTATGGACCGGTGGTAATAGAAAATATTATATTGCTGCTACGACTCATTATATTGATCACATGTGGCTTTTACATAAAATGATTATTGCATTTAGAAGTGTAGAATATCCTCATAATGCCACTAACATATACATGATTTTAAAAGATATCATACATGAATATGGTATATAAGATATGATTCGAAATTAGACAAGCAATAAATTTTATTACTATGTCACCAGTAATAAAGCAAGCATTTAACAGTTTGTATGCAGAGTATGACTTACAGAAGAAATCATTCGCCACTGATGTAACACATAAATGGAACTCAACATATCTTATGTTACATTCGTGTGAAAATTAAGATAAAGTGATTTCTTTATATTATAATGGTAGGCGTATGGATCCGAACATAATTTAGAAGCATATGAATGGGTCTATTGCATTTTACGTAAAAAAAAAATTTAAAATATTTTTTCAATACTACAATGGAATGTAGCGGAGTTTATTACCCTATATTTTCACTTGTTTTACAACATTTTTTCTACATTTCACAAATATTTTCATAAATACAGGAATTTGCCATTTTTTTTGACTTAGTACTCTATGGAGTTAAAATTTCGTAAATATTGGGAAGAATTGCTCTCTCTATTTATTTTAGCTTCAATAATGGACCCTTGACTTAATTTGAATGACACAATACTCATTATAAAGGGATTTCAAATTTCATGAATATAGAATGATCACATAGAATCTATGTTATGTTAAATGTATAATTATTATACTGTAAAAGGTCAGTGTAGTTCTACTTCCCAAAGTTCTTTTTCAAGAAATATTTCAACAAATTTAGATAATTTATGGAATTATTTGGAAAGCAATACACGTTCCTTCATTTAGTTCGAGTTCATCAATGTCTAGAGCGATAAATGTCGGTGGTATAAATCTTGAAATTCTCTCTGAATTAGCTAGGTATATGTGCGTGGTCGTTTGTAGTGTGTTACCCCCAAAATAATTACTGGAATTTAGTCTTCTAAATTGGTGGGTGTAATGAAAGGCAATATCCAATTGTGTCAAAAATTGCATGTGATCTATTGACACCTCATGTGTCTACGGTAGCATCAGAGGCTGCATTCAGTTTAGGTGGTCGAATTTTATTAGGCTTTTAATATGCTTGAAGGACTGGGAATGTGCGGAATTACGTGTTCAAGAACATGTTGACAGTATACTGGCTAAAGAGTTGTAGCAGATCAAAACATAAAAGGATGTAAGTTTTTAAAATAATTTATTTCAAAAAATATGCAATATTTAAATTTATTTGTTTAAAAAAAATTGTACACGAAATTTTTATTCACGTACAATTTTAACTCCTGCTACGTCATGTAACCAATCCTAAGCCCGAAAAAAGGAGGAGGGTTGTAAGTTTTAATTTTTGTTTAATTTGTCATTCGTCTAAATTATGCAATTTTATATGTTGTAATTTTTATTTAATTTGTAACTCGTATAAATTATGCAATTTTTAAATTCTTTAAAAAAAGTATATTCGTAATCTTGTCACAAAAAAGACCAAGCCAGCTCGGTCCGGCTCGGCTCGCTAAGGCCCGAGCCTTGTTTTTTTGGTCGAGCTTTTGCTCAGTTTTGCTTGGGCTCGAAAAAGCTCATTCAATTTTGCTTGAGCCTCGAGTTTTGGCTTACGAGTCGGCTCGTTTACATCCGTAGGATAACTTAGCTCATAAATTCTTCACCAAGCACTTTCCACCTTGTAGTTAGCTTATTGATCTCTCACATACCCATGAAGGATTATTGAAGATGTATTGGTAAAAGTTGATAAATTTATCTTTCCAGCTGACTTCGTGGTTTTGATTTACAAGGAGGACAGTTGACTTTGGGAGTCATGGAAGAAGAAGTGATGCTCAATATCTACTAGGCAATGAAACTTCTAGATGATATCAATACTTGTCGAAGAATCATTGACTCTATAGTGATAGAGGAAGTATATTCATCGAGGACCCCTAGAGTATTGTATGACGAAATTTCAGGACCACAAGGGATTACATAGAAAGCAAGGACTTAGTTGAGTTGATTGAGTGAAGATATTCAACAATTAGTGGGTGGATGAGTACAAGGGTAATGAAAGCTAATAAAGCTGAATTGAAGCAACTTAGATCACCTTTGATATGCATTTTTGGAGGAAAATTCTACATTTCCAGTTATTAAATCTTCATCACTCACTAAGGATGAAGATGAGATATTATTGAAAGTGTGGAGAAAACACAAAGTTGCACTAGCTAATATCAAGGGCTTATCTTACAGTTTACATGCATAAAATTCTCATGGAAGACTCCTACAATCCATCCATTGAACATCAGAGGAGATTAAACCCAGTTATGAAAGAAGTGGTGCGAGCAGAGTTACTAAAGTTGCTGAAGGCGGGAGATTGATCAAGGACGGCAACAACGAGCTTATTCCAACAAGAATAGTAACTGATTGGAGGGTTTGCATTGATTATAAGAAGCTAAACAAAGCAACTAGAAATGATCAAATGTTGGACATATTAGCAGGCTATTCTCACTACTATTTTCTTGATGGTTACTCGAGCTACAATCAGATTGCAATAGCACTAGAAGATCAGGAAAAAACGACATTCACTTGTCCTTATAGAACTTTTACACACAGACGGATACCATTTGAATTATGCAATGCACCAGCCACTTTCCAAAGATGCACGATGGCAATCTTTGCAGACATGGTAGATGACATCATGGTAGATGGCAATTTATGGATGATTTTTCTACATTTAGTACTTTTTTTTATAATTACCTTCACAATTTCTCTTCACAATCTCTCTTTAGTGTTGCAACGCTCAGTCTACCATGTATTTGGTATTTCTTTGTTCATGGTACAAGAAGGAATTCAACAAAGGGGCTTAAAGTTGACAGAGCTAGATTGATACCAAAGCTACTACCACCTACCAATCTTAAAGGCATTCGGAGTTTCTTGGGGTACGTCGGGTATTATAGGAGATTTATTTAAAGACTTTTCGAAAATAGCCAAACCTCTGCCCAACACCATATTCATGTTTGATGCGGACTGCTTAAAGGCATTTGAAACAATAAAAGAGAAATTAGTTACAGCTTCAGTGATGGTAGCATCGGATTGTGGTAAGCCGTTTGATGCCAAAAATGTGTGATGCCAGAAATGTTAACAATGGTCTTTGTATGTGACAAGTTCAAATTCTTTCTCGATAGATGATAGTCAATTTCAAGAAACTTTTCCTGATGAGAAGTTAGCAATTTCGTCAAGGATCACATGGTAAAACTACTTGGCATGTGGAAAACTGCAATCTGACTTGACTTTCCATAATAAAAAAAAAAATTCTTACATGATGTTAAATCATATTTGATCTTCGCTACCTTATGGAGGTCATTTTAGTCCTACACGTACTACTTCCAAGGTATTACAACTGGGATTTTATTGTGAAGACATGTGATCGTTGTCAATGCACGGAGAATATTTTAAGGCATCACGAACTTCCATTGACTAACATGCTTGAGGTGGATTTATTTAATGTGTGGAGTATTCATCAGTCTTTTCCCACTATCCTTCGGCCAAGTATACATTCTTCTTGCAGTAGACCATGTATAGGATGTCAAACAGGCCTAGCGGCTCGAGCTCGACGAGCACGAGTTCAAGTTGAGCAGGGGGTTAAAGTTTCTGCAAAAAACATCTTCACTCGATTTGGCACGCCAAAGACAATAGTAAGTGACAAAGGTAAACATTTTTGCAACAAACCCAATTAGTCTTAGAAGCTTGATGAACCACTATGGGCACAATATTGGACAGCTTTTGAAACACCAATTGGAATGTCATTTTGCCGCCTAGTATTCGAAAAAGCATGTCACCTATCGATTAAATTGGATGGCCTTTAAAACACCAATTGGACTTGGCTATGAAATTAGCCGGCCTTCGATGCTCAATTGGACTTGGCTATGAAATTAGCCGGCCTATGACGCTTGTTGCAACGTAATGAATTGGAGGAATGAAAATACTCCTGCAACCAAAGATGGGGCATGAAAATAAAAGGAATGAACAAAAATCTGGCATGAAAATGCAAAGATGAAGGAGCGAACAAAGATGTGGCATGACAAGAGAGTCCTTAAGATGTGGTATGAAACTATTTCCAAGAAACTTAAGGTCAGGACCATTCGTAGTTTAAGATTGAATTTTGTCTGTTGACACATTTTACGGAGGTAGATTTTTAGGGTTGAATTGGTCATTGAATAATTTTGCATTTCCTTTGGTGTGTTGTTGTGAAAGTGGGTTAGACTAATACAACATGCCAGGCGAAAAAGAGGGATTTTGAAAAATGGCGATATGTCAAAACTGCATTCCAAAGCGGGGTTTTGAGAAATAATTACCAGAAAAAATAGAGTTTGGGATGGACAAAATTTAATTTGCAACTGGAGCTATTCCTTCAGTGAAAGAGTTTTATGTGAATGCTAAGGAACACGAGGATCATTGGATTAGGTTTGACCCCGTCAACTCTGAAGTCCCCGTGTCTTTCACTAAAGGAATGTAGGCAGCTCAAAGTTGCAGAGCAAATTTTGTCCATCCCGAACTCTATATTTTTTCTAACTTCTCAAAACCCCTCTCTAGAATGCAGTTTCGATATATCACCATGTGTTTACACATCTCTTCCACTTCAGTGCTGACAAAATGCCGTCGATCATACCCTAATCATGGATGAGGATGCCATGACTAGACTTCTTCCGAAAAGGCATGTTGTATTAGCCAACCCATTTTCATAATACTACCAAAGGAACGCGAAATTCAACCACCCAATTTAAGCCTAAAATATCTGCCTTCGTAAAGTATGTCAACAAACAAAAATCCATTCTCAAATCACAACATCAAATAACCTAGAGAACGTATCACTACTGACCAAAATGGCCCACAAGAATTCACCTAAGCAATTGATCACTCTATAGAAATTGATTCCAATCAAGCAGTAAGCAAGTTCTAAGACATTACACACCAAATTTATTCATATTCCAAATACCAATCCAATTAACCACAACAAAAAAAAACTCATCAAAGTTTGTGTTCGAGGAATAGAGGAAATCAACAAGGATGAGGATGCAAGTAACGTGGAGAATGCAATGTCTTGGAAAGAAAGTGGATTGGTAAGTTTAATCTGAGCCCAAAATCCACTGATTGAAGATCTATTCTACAATTGGTATCAGAGCTACGTTGGTGGTGGATTTTCAGCCAAAATTTGACCAGAAACTGGCTTGAAAGTGCAACATAAGAAGAAACCAAATCTATCCAGTTTGAAAAAATTTCTGCCGGATTTGTTTGCTCATTTTTCTGTGAAACCTCTTACCTTTTGAACAAACCAAGACCATTAGATGACTTTGTAGATTGAGGCGCACCTAGGTGGTTGGCACGTGATCGGCGTAATGGCGCGTGGGACTCCAGTGTGGGTATGTGGAGGGAGCCTTCTCCTCCGACGGTCTTTTGAGACAGCTTCCTCCAAACGATGAGACGGACCCTACGGTGGTGTTCATTTTTCAGTTTTGGATGTTGCTGTGAAATTTGGATGATTTTACCCTTGCGTGCTCGCTCTCCTCCGATGGTCTTTTGAGACAGCTTCCTCCAAACGATGAGACGGACCCTACGGTGGTGTTCATTTTTCAGTTTTGGATGCTGCTGTGAAATTTGGACGATTTTACCCTTGCATGCTCGGGATTCATTTTTTTGCTCAATTGGTTGCTGCGGTTGGTTCACTCTGGTATACTGGCTTATCTTAATTTAAATTTCAATATTAGTGCATCATCGTGTGGGTGTGACAATATGATTGAAGTTATCATTGTGCTAGAAATTTAGGAATTATTTGCTCTGTGTTTCATTGTCTGCATTACGTGAGAATTTGAAATTTTTGTTAACATATGTGTTGCATTGATTATCCTGTTAGAACACATGGATTTGACCTATTCGAACATTCCCTTGATTTAAAATCACGAATCTTATAAAATCCTGGGAATTTAGAATGGTGTATACTGTGGCTTGAGGATTACTTTGTGGGAATTTAGAATGATGTATGTGTAAAAAAATGTAGGATGGAAAGATAAATTGTTTTTAAAACTGTCTAATGAAAACGTGCCAAGTGATATATTGTCAACAATGTTGTAAAAAAGATTGTACACTAAGCATGATTGTATTTTGTGTGACCTATTTGTGCATTTGGTGGTTCTATTTTCAATGGGAAATGAAATTTTTCAGCTTGGCAACAAAAAATGAAGGAAATTTTAGTTCAACAAAAAGTTTCAAAAGCCATAGATGGCAAATTGAAAATTTAAGTATAAAAAAAAGAGTATGATGAACTTGCTTACACTTCATTTATTTTTACACCTATCTGATACTCTTTTGAGAAATACAAAAAAACTTCAGTAAAAGTTGGAGGACATTTGCTTAAGTCCACTCCTAATAACCTATACTTGCTTGTACGATTTTTCAATTTTAATGAAGGTCTTGATGACAATTTGGATATTTTTAACAAACCTGTTCAAGAATCGTTAACTGTGATGAAAATGTGTCTGGAACATTTTGCTTAATTTCATACCTAATTTATATAAAGAAGTTAAAAGTGCAATTAAGTATGGTAGGGGTACTTAACATCGAAAATTGCCATAGATTCCTTTAGGAGTAAGGAGATAGAGATTTTAAGGTTGAAAATGAAGATAAAAGGAGTGATAAGTTACATATGATAATGAGTAGAATGAATTTTAAGCAAATGAATTTGGATAGAACTCAAGACTACATTCGAATAGTGACTCGAGTGATGATGGTGATAAGAAGAAAGGGCAAGGGACAAGACATGTCTAGTGATAACCCTAGTGAGGTTTATTGAGAGTGAACCTAGTTACTGCATGTGCATCTCTGTATGATCCTTTTTGTATGTGTGTGATTATCTAATTTTGGTGCATTTCATACGCTGCATTTCAATGTGTTTGATATGAGCATTTGCTTGAATTTGAGGCAATATGATTACTTGGTGTAATTATTTGCATGCATAGTAGGTTAGGATGCATTAGCAGTGTGGTGTATGTCTTTTGGTAAGGTGGAGTTTTAGATGCCTACAGGTACATTGTGATTTGTATTGTGGAGTGTAACATTTGAATCTCAAGTGGAGAGGTGATTAAATGTCTATAATCATTTATCTGTAAAGAGGATCAGGTGGAGTATGAAATAGACACTTCTGTCACTTCTGTTAGGTGGAGACCCATTATCCAAGTAAGTTGGGAGAAATGATGTGGTGATAGAGGATTCTAAGAACTTAGGATCTGTGACCAGTACCAGTTAGACATGAGTTGAGCGATCAGTCTAGTGAGCGCTTACCACTTCGAACTTAGGATTTGCGACCAGTAACAGCTGGACATGAGTTGGCCATTTTTTTATTAACTTGGTGTTAATTTGGCATTCTATGTGAACATTATTTTTTGAAAAGATCTATGTGTTATCCTATATTATATCATCATTGCATGTTCATTTGCTCTTGATTGATTCTATGAATATCTGCTTCTATTTGGGTGTTCTTGATCTTAGTCCTAGTAAGAGTACATAGAATAGGTATGGCATGTGTTTCATGTTAGAAACAAGGTAAGTAATGTGATCGAAATAGGCCACAAACTACCAAGGATTTGATGATTGTTGTGAAGGACTAAGAGACCTCGAGGAGTAAAAGCCACACAATTGCCTGGTCACTATGGAATTCAAAGCGTTGAAGTTAACGAACCAAAGGTCTTCATGTTGGTCGTGAAAAAGCAAAACCGACTGGAACAATGCGGTAAACAAAGTACTAAGAGGAACATAGTTGTGGAACGCATGCGGCCACCAATATAGAGAGTCCTACCGAGAAATTAAGACTGTGCGACTGCATGGCATATGCGGTCCCTACTATGCGGTCACAGGGACAGGTCACATGGAGCAATTTTGAGGTAAAACATTTCCTTTTTCCACGAGAATTTTATTTTGTCTAGAAGATTTTTGGTAACTTTTCAGATTTTAGAACTTTTAAATTCTATTTTTAACTTTATTCTAGGGTACTAGTATAAATATGATTTACTATTTTCATTGTAATTGAACTTTGATATTTGAGAGAAATAATTGAGAGGCTTGTTTGCTTCCAGTTTCTTGTTCTTAATTTCAATTCGAACTTATCAAGCAAGATTAACAATCTTATAGTGTTCACAAATTCGAGTGAGGTTCAATGATTGTGTGATCAAAAGGTCGACAAATTGCTTTATATAAAGATCAAATGAAATTGAGAGGTAAGGAAGAAAGATCCTAGGAGAAAAGAGAGGCAAAAGGGAAGCTTGAGAGAAAATAGTGAGAGGGCTAAGTGTGAGAAAAACAGAGCAAAGCGACAAGGGAGAAAAGAAAGAAAGTCTATTAAGAGAGAAAAATGCCAAGTGAGTTTCTATGTAAAGAAGAGTGAGCTTGAGAGTGATTCGGTGAGGACTAACAAATCCCTCCACAGTTTGTTGCATGAAGACTCCCCTTGAATATTTGATTGATGCATTGCAAATGGAGAATCTTACGAGCATTGAAGGATCATTAAACAATGGTCTAGCATATGGCTTTCGGAAATGGAGTTGTGTTCGTTCCAGACCTAGTAATTGGGTTTGGAAGAATCAGCAAAAAGGAATGATCATTTGCAGAGGAAAACAAAGTTACACCCGACTGGAGATGATCCATTCCACGACATTGCAAAGCTTTCAGTCCATGGAAACAACTGGGTTCTTGAAGTTTCAGATTCAACGAATCCATTCAAAGAGGGAAGGAATGATGTGATTCGATATAGGCCACAACTACCAAAATGATGATTGTTGTTCAAGACCTTGAGGGGTTAATAAAAGCCACACAATTCAAAGTGTTGAAGTTAATGAGCCAAAGGTCCATTCATGTTAGTTGTAGATCTCAGCCGGCCTCTTTGTCCTTTGTTTGAGCTACTTTTTCGCAAGAGTTTTATTTTGTCTAGATTTTTGGTAACTTTTTCATATATTTGAGAGTTTGCTTCCACTTTCTTGTTCTTAATTAACAATTCGAAGTAATCAAGATTGAGGGCTTCCTTGTGTCTTAGCCCAATTTGTCTTCTCTTTCCCTTTGTAGGTAAGAAGGAATGCAGTTATAAGTTAATAGAGTTGTGGTGTAGAGTTTTTTTTTTTGGTTGGTTGATCAATTGATTGGTAAGTTTAATTTGAGCCCGAAATCTACAGATTATCTCTATTCCGCTACAGTTATGAAAGAAATGTGACGTGGGGTCGGACAAATTATCTTTTAGTTGGTATACTTCCCTAATGTATCAAGACGAGTTGGAGTTGGACTGGACTAAAAAGATTTAAAAGAATTGATGCTATTTTAATCACCACCATATTTCCCTTTGTAAGTGAGAAAGAAGGAATGCAACTATAAGTGAATAGAGTTGTGGGTTGGAGTTTTTTTGGTTGGTTGGTTGATCAATTGATTAGTAAGTTTAATTTGAGCTTGAAATCCACAGATTATCTCTATTCTGCTACAGTTATGAAAGAAATGTGATGTGGGGTGGGACATATTATCTTTAAGTTGGTATACTCCCCTAATGTTTCAAGACAAGTTGGAGTTGGATAGGACTGAAAAGATTCAAAGGAATTGAAGCTATTTTATCCAAGTCAGCTAAACTACAAAACAACCTGACCACACACTGAAAATCATGATTTAGAAGTGAATTGCACTCATCAAACGCCCCCAAATTAGAGCGTTCTTTGTCCTCGAGCAAACATGCAAATAATATATATAATCTAAAATTTAATGCATTCTATAATTCAAATTCGGGTTAGAATAGATTTGATTTTTGTTAGGATAGATTTATTTTGTCTTGAAAAAGAAAATTATATGACTAGATTACAAATTAAGAATTGAAATAGTAAGAATAGGTGGATTTGAAATCAAATACGAGATTGATAATTTGATAAATTCGTCTAGAGTTTGAATAATTTTTTGATCTAATTAGATGTTAAAAATAGATTAGTGCCTAATACGGCAAGGGTTTCTATCATATTTTATGTCACATAACTCTCAACTCACTATATTTGTCAATGATCCCACCACTTGCAGGATTTTACCGAATAATTTACATGGGGTCAAAATTTAGCCTTGTTCTTGTATGAGATCTAGACAAACTTGGACTCAACTCAACCCTTTAAAGGAATTATAGTTGAAATAGGTCGAAACTCTCTCTTAGAGCCATTTCTCCTTGTTCTCGTATGAGATCCAAACACACTTGGACTCATCTCAACCCTTTAAAGGAATTATACTCGAAATAGGTCGAAACTCTATTAGAGCCATTTCTGGCCTTAATGTGGAATAATAACAAAGTCTCTCAACTTGAACCCCTAGAATAAATTATATAACAAGGCAAGGTTGATCGACCCACTTGGGCTCAACTTGGCCCTTAGGCTAATTACACTCATAGAAAGGAAAGATTTGCTCGAACTCGACTCAGCTCTTAAATGAATTATTTTTGATTGGCTGAGACTTTCTGATGCAAGACTCAACCCTTAAGATAACTTATGGTCGATCAAGGTAATAAATTATAACAATCATGATTGAGATTTGCTATGATGAGATTGAGACTTACTTGGACTCGGTTTTTGCCTTAAGACTATTTGCACTCAAATGGATCCTAAAGAGCTCACTTAGGCTCGATTTGGCCCTAACTTTGTACTCTTGTAACTTGCTAGGGCTCTAATATAGAATAAATAAATGTTATTGCTACTATATTCTGAGAAACTTCACAATGGAATGAGGATAGATGTACGAGACGCTTAATTAGGATATTGGAAATACTATTTGAACCTAATTAGATGATTTGAAATTTATTCATTCATGTACTATGCAATGAAATGAAAGGAAATAAATTACTAAATGACTTGAGTGGAAGAAAAAATAAAAATAAAGGAGAATAAATTGATCAGAGATAAATTGATCAGAGAGAGGAACCTGGCAATGGTATAAAGAGTTGCTTCAACATTGACGTTGTTGTTTGCTGCTGTTGCTACTTCCCGTAGAACTTAAATTAAGTTCTTGAATGCCTCCGGGACATAGCCCAGTGGTGCAAAGGACAGGAGTGAGGTTATCTCACGCCTTCCTGGGAGTCGTAGTGTGGGGGTTCGATTCTCGAGACATGAAATTGGACTCCTTGTAGGCGCAATGTACGGACAGCTCTTGTTCACATTCCGCAATTTATATCCCTCTAGGTACGGGGTGGGCAGGGCCCTCAAGGTTGGGGTTCAGCTTTTTTTTTTTTTTTTTAATTAAGTTCTTGAATAGGTAACCGTAGGATTTGTTGGAGACTCCCGAAGGAAAGCTGCAGGGGGTACTTTTAAATTTGACCCAATCAAAGGTTCAAAATTCCACTTTGACTTTGAAAATCTTGAATATTATTACATTGGCCTCTTGTATGGTAAAACACAAAGATACCCTTAAATGTATTATACAATTACAAAACAATGTATTATTGAAAGGACTTTATTACCATTTTAGTTAATAATTGAAAATCAAACACTTTCCTACTTATAAAACTTCAAAACGAGCTTCAAACACAAAAAAAACTCTCATCTTTCATTTGCTTGAACCTCAAAATCTAAAAAAACTTTCAAACACTGAAGTCGGAAATCTTTTTCATATCAATTACTTCAAATCGGTAAGTATATTTATGAATGTTTAATTTCATTTTTCAGTAAATTAGTGTACGTTTGAATAGAGAAATTTTATTTCGACACATTAATAGTTAGTACAATTTTTTTTAACAGAGCTTACCTATCAAAATTTTTTTTTAACAGATCTATAATTTTTTTTTTCTATTTAGAACCGTAGAAGAAAAAAATTCATACACAAAACAGCCAGACAGTTGGCTGTTAAATAACCATAACAGTAGGCTGTTAAATAACCAAACAGTCGATTTTTGTGCTTCTATTTCCACAAAAACCGATTGTTAAAGCTGTTTTAACAAAAATCTTGTTAATTAATTAATTAATTAATTTTTGTTGGCATTGATTTTTTTCTTATAATTAATAAATGAAGTTGATTAAATAAATAAACATATGAATTTTTTTGTTGTAAGTTATTAAAAAAATTATATTTCATTGTGCAGATATGATAATCCCCGTCTGTTATTTCGGTGATTTCGAATTGAATGAAAATAATTGATGGGAATGGAGATAGATGAGTGACATATGTGGTTGTATCGCAATTCCCATAGCAGAGAATACATCATACTCAGAAGTGTACAACGATTTGCAAAATAAGCTGAATGTCGATCAATCTCAATACAATATGCAACTGAGATATTTATTCAACGATTATGGGGATTCATCCATTCCGATTCCACCGATATTCATTACTAATGATGCTGAATTGAATTATCTATTAGAATTAAATAAAATGCATCGAACTCCGACTGTTCTTGGTGTAACTTTAGTTAAGAAGGATGTTGTTGAAGGTGAACGCGAAAATTCAGATAGGGCGGATAATAATGGCCGAGATTTTTAGGAGACAGTGGAGACAGTTCCTGCGGATGATATAGTTATTCCTGAGATAGTTGCTCCTGATTGTTATGTCGCTGTTACGCACAGAATTCTGTCGACAGTTGAAGACAATGAGAATATAAATGATTTTACAAATGAGAATTTGATTATTTTATCCCGACAGAGACATGAGCCGGGTGGGAGCTCAGAGGTTGGAACAAGTGGACCGTCCTCCAATTCTTCCCGTGTGGCTCCCGATGATGAGGACTTATATGTCGAGCAACTGTTTGAAATCAAGAAAGATTTGCAGAAAGCTGTGCACCGGCTGACATTAAAATATAACTTTGAGTTCAAGGTAAAGAAATCAAACAAGTTATTGTTGACAATTGCCTACGTAGACGACAATTACAATTGGCGCTTGAGAGCAACTAAGATAGACACGAATGAGTACTTCGTAATTCGCAAGTATTCATGGGAACATACTTGTGAAGTGGGAATTCTTCGAAACGATCACAGGCAAGCTCGAGCATGATTTATTGGTCGACAGATAATACACAAGTATTAGGACCCACATACGATTTACAGAACTTCGGACATCATTAATGACGTCCGTCGAGAGTATGAAGTGGTTATGAGCTACCAGAAAGCCTGAAAGGCCAACGAATGTGCGTTGGAGGATTTAATGAGATTGGCTGAGGAGAACTATGCTAAATTGGCCAAGTATTGCCATAACATGGGGACAACTAATCCCGGCACGACATTTTTTATCAAGACGGGGGGCGATAATTGTTTTAAGTATTTCTTCATGGCTCTCGAACAATGTATTCGGGGTTTTCGAAATGCAATGTGACCCATAATTCTAGTTGATGATACAATTCTGAAAGCTAAGTATTAAGGGAAATTAATTATTGCTACATATCAAGACGCCAACATCCAAATTTACTATATTGCATTCGGCATAGTTGACAACGAGAATGATCTATCCATGCGTTGGTTCTTTTCTAAACTAAGGGAGGTGATCAGGGAAGTCGAAGACCTTGCCTTTGTAACCGATCGGGGACAATCTATAATAAACTATATCGTTGAAGTTTTTCTCAAGGCACATCACGGGTATTGCATGTAACCCTATACAAGGTAATTTGAAGACTAGGTATCGGGGTAAAGACATTGTTTCATTGTTCAGGAGAGTAGCCGAAGCTTGTAGTGCTGAGGAGTGTAATAAGTTCATGTTCGAGATAGGAAGTAAATCATTACTGGCGTTGGAGTATCTAACGAACATGGGGACGGACATTGGGCGCGGTCATACTTTTCAGGACGTCGATACAACATGATGATGTGGAATAACGCGGAGTCTCTCAATGCATTGTTTAAGAAGGATCGAGAGTTACCAATTCTCGCAATGATTGAGAACATTCGTAACAAGTTGCAACAGTGGTTTCATGATCGTCTTTCGGCATCACAGAGTTGTACTAGCGTGTTGGCCCCAGCTCAAGATGAGAAACTCTTTAAGGCGGCAAAGGTTGTGAGGAAGTTGAATGTGGAAGTACTAGATGAGTTTCGCTTCTCCGTGCAATGTGCACGTAATACGACATATATGGTGGACTTGACTGATAACATAAGTACTTGTACGAGATTTCAGTTAGAGAGTTTTCCATGTGAGCATGCAGTTGCTGTAGCCATGTATCGAGACTTTGCAGTGAGAACGTTATGCTCTTTGTATTATACAACTGAGTCTTGGAGAACAGCATATGCTGAGACTATATTTCCTCTGCCGAATAAAGTCGAGTGGAAAGTTCCCTAGCACATTCTCCCGTTTGATACGTTGTTTTCACCAGCAGTTGAACCGCATGGTCCTGGACGTCCAAGTACATTTAGAATACAATCTACTGGAGAGTTTCCTTGACCGCGTCGGTATGGTAGGTGCAGAGCCATATGGTATATTTGGCAATTTTGTAACAGTCAAATTCCCCTAAATGATAATTAGACAGGTACATTAAATGAATAATATTTTCATTTCCTTTACACTGTTCAATATTTATTCTTGATAAATGTTATTTATAATGATTCATATGAAAAAAATAGTTCAATACTTGGCATATGTGTAAAAAAAAAATAATAAATCAACTTACAAAAAAATAATTAAATTTCCAATCTAAATGTTATATATATTGAACACAAATTTACAATTATTTCATAATCACAAAAAATAATTAAATTTACAATTCAAATGTTACATATATTTAACACAAATTTACGAGTCACCATTAAATTCGAACAAATCACAAGCTAACTTCTTTCTCCAATTCTGTATCCACGATTGGTTGATTCCATCAATCTTATGTCCTATACTTAAAAATTCAACGTACTTAACGGCGAATATGCCGTAGACACCCCTACAATTGAACAAGAATGGATCAGTTCAATACTTTGTAACTAAAAATTAAATCTGAAATATGAAAACAACAAAGTTCAAACACTTATCATATGGATTGTCGCGCTATCGTCATGTTCCGAGCGATCCGCAGTCTATCCTGTACAGGCCATCATAGGAACAATTACAGCTATGAAACTCTAGGTGTTGCTCGAGCTGGCCTTGTGTCAAATATGATGATCTAGGTCGTACACATATATATAGTCGTGTTAGCAAAAATAATCTCCAGCGTAACATAGTAATTATTGATGCACGCTGAAATGTACATATGTGTACAACCCTTCCATGATTTTTCCCCGACACTTGACGACATCCTTACGACCCACTCGAGCATATATTCTGGCACCGTGTACTCGTTACCCATAAGTTGGAGCGACTGATACTCTATGGTAATGGCACGCAAGAACTTGATTTTTAATATGACTCGATCGTGGACGTCAAATGATTTTGGATGTCTTTGAACTCGAACTCGCAGCAAGTCCATGGCTAGGTCGATGTGCTGCATCAGGAAACACCATAAAAATTATAAGTTATTCATTTAATAAACGCAAAGTGACGTATATATAAAAAACATGAAATGAATACTTTACTTACATCGTCGATGAGCCAAGCTCTCGACGTGGTGATATCGTGGAACTACTTGTAAGCCTCCAAGACCATTCTCTGACCTATCGTGTGGCTAACTCAGAAAAAAATAGAAAAATGTTAAAATAAGCATAGACGAGTTAGTGTACAGTACTTACCACTCAGTCTCGAACGTTTTCCACTTGGCGTGGTCCACCTCCCTGAATAAGTTCGGGTGCGTCCCATCGATGAACGTCCTCCTCTTGGCCTCAGCCATGAAGGGAAAAACAACATACTATGATAGCACTCTCGACCTCTTACCGACCACCTGCTCCGTCTCATCAACAGCATGTCTCTTGTCCTCAATCACGACGGGCGTCCTCTCGACCTACGGTCCGGGGACCACCACCCTATCGTCCGATGCCATTGAGGCCACCTCCGTCCCTCCCATCGGGGCCACACCTTCCGCAACTCCCATCGGGGCCCCCCTCCCCATCCATAGACAATCACAATGATTCTAATGTCTCATCACGCCAAAAATGTAGGTAACCCCCCTCTCCATCACCATCTCTGCCACCATCTCGATTATTCATCTCCACCATCCCCTCTATCCCCCCATCGCTTGCTGGCTAAATCTCCTCTAAGTGTCGTTACCGTATCCTGAAGTTCGACAACGTAAGATCGTAGCATTCCAACACATGGGATAGATCGTCAACCCTCCCTGTCAACTCTCGTCCAAGATCATCGACCATCTCCGTCAACTCTTATCGTGGCGCCTCGACGACCTCTATTATAAATCCAGTCAGACGGGTATACAAATCATCACTGTGTGCAGGAGATACACGGGGGAGGTGTCTGGACGAGGGAGAAGGAGATACCCTCAGCGACGACGATGCCCTCGACGACGACGATGCTCTCAGCGGAGGTAATGACAATGGCGGGGACGATACTCTTGGCAGAGGTGATCGTCGATCAGCTGGACCACCCTCCTACACAAATAACAACATTAAAAATTATTCAATAAATTTATACAAAACGATATTCAATAAATTATATTTAATTCACATACCCAATCTTGATCTAGGCTCGAATCAAATATCTCCTCGTCTTGGGTATGCGAAACGCCTAAATCCCGCACAACACCCTGAGCTTCCTCTTCCATTAAAGGCGTCAACTCAAGTATGACTTCAAGCTGACATATTGACATTTCAACTAGTTAACGATCATGTAAATAGATTTTAAACTACGTATAATATAAACCATAAATGCATAATACTTACCTGAGGATCGTCGAGGAGGGCCGATAATTGTTTCCCAGTGGGACATCCGTCCGCTCACGATGATCTCCAATGATGCATTCGAGGGCATCGTGTCTTCCCTCACTTTGCAAGGCTGGCCCCTAGTACAGGGACTGTTTCATACACCCAAATCTGCAACAACACATACATTTATTATGCATAAATGTGATATACTAAAACTTTAACTTTGATTATATTAAACATTTACCTGCATCGCTAAAGGTAATCCATATGTATCGTATTTACGCATTGACCCCTTGGGCCTCGAGTGTGATCTGGTGAAAATATATACAGTGTATTCGTAGCATCTCCGATCTCATGGTTAGTTGTTGAATGCATCGATGTCGTCAACAACTTGCAAATGAAAAATGTCGATGGCAGCCTTCTTGTAATGATACCTCATCCACTCTCGAGGATGTAGACTAGCCCAAGTTTCAATCTATCTAGCATCTGATCGTACCCCCTGATCGCGACCATCAACTTAGGTAGAAGCACCGACCCATGTCCCTGGAAGTACGTCTCGTACAGCCTATTGCTTCTCTCAATGGCTGCATTGTCGTCTGTAATCCTCAGTCCAGTGATCAAGGTAAACTTAAACATCGAGAAACTAACGACCTTGCTCCCGAGGTCGAAGTGGAGGGAATCGCCGTCGACTGGCCTCAGAAGCCGCCATAGAAGTGCATCGATGATCCATCCTGAGTACTGCACCTCTAGCAACTGGTACAGTGGCCACAAGAAGGACTGTCGTAGCATATCTCCCTGCTGATCATCGAGTAGCTCTAACACAGCAGTAAAACTCTCAAAACTATTATTTCAAGTAGCTTTCCCCGCTATCCGTCTTAACTTCCCATCTAAATGATACTCCATCCAGCAAAAATTCAAATGTTAGAATATTGAACAAGAGATAATAAAATAATGCATAATCTCAAAAAATCAAGGGAACCGAATTCTAACTATCATACAATACACAAGACATTGTTGCCAATAACAAAATAAATTCAATACAAATGTAAAAAATAATTAATTAAATTAAAATACAAATTAATGAGATTTTCAACAAAAGGAAATTATTAGTATTTAAAGAATACAAAAAAAATTAAAAATTAAAGATTAAATATATTTTCAAAAAAAAATTAAAGAATATAAATATTATTTAAATAAATTTTAAAAAATTAAAGGATATAAAAATTAAATAAATAAATAACATAATTATTATTTAATCAAATTAAAATTTTAAAGAAAATTAATCTTGTATTAATCATTTGGAAAATATATTTAAATTTTTTTAATTAAATACATCTTTAAAAAAATTAAAGTATATAAATACTATTTAAATAAATTAGGAAACAAAATCAAAGATTATTTCATAAAAAAAAAGGAACAAAATAAATTCTGACACTTTTTTAAATTCTGAAGAGCTTGACTTGTCACTAATTGAAGCTACATAGAACAGATCTACAAAAAAATAAAAAATAAAGAGAGAGAGAGAGAGAGAGATGAACCAGATTAATTTAATGCTTAAGAAAGCTGTGAAACAAGCTTGTGGAAACAATTCGTCGGCCAAAAGACTGTTAACAGTCTCTGACCCAACTGTTAACAGTCGACGTTTCGGCCAGAAATCGCCATTTTCGACGATGAGACGTTCGAAAAATTACAAGAAATTCACATTTTCCACCTAAGCATGATCCTCACAATCTAACTACTCATGCATCAAATCTAATTAAACCGAATAAATGTAAAAAAAAAAAAAAATCAACTGATTATAAACAACAAAAATTACAAATTTGTGTGAGAAAACTAACCGAAATAGTTTCGCCCGGTGTAGATATGAGCTGTCTGGTTGTTGATCAAAGTCTTTGTGGCGTCGGTGGTTTCGACTAGTGGGTGATCGGACTATTTTTGTGGAAACTGTGGCGTCGATTTTCTTTGGGTCGGTCGGTTAGAGGGGCCTTCGAAAACAGTTTGTAATGTTGAAGGGTAAAATCGCCCTTTTGTGGAGAAAATACACAGAAATGACTCACCGACTATAGCAAATTTTAACATTGGCATTTGACCCATTAAATCAATTAACAAAAAATTTAGTTAAAAAATAACTTTACACACAAAATGGCGATTTTACTTTTCAACATTACAAACTGTTTTCCAAGGCCCCTCTAATTGATCGATCCAAAGAAAATCGACGCCACAGTTGCCACAAAAACAATCCGATCAACTACCGGCCGAAACCACCGACGCCACAGTTACTTCGATCAACGACCAGACAACACCTATTTACCACCGGGGGAAATTATTTCGGTTCGTTTTCTCGCACAAATTTGTAATTTTTGTTGTTTACAATCAATTGAATTTTTTCACATTTATTCAGTTTAATTATATTTGATGCATGAGTAGTTAGATTGTGTGGGTCATGTTTGGGTGGAAAATGTGATTTTTTTTGGACATCTCATCGTCGAAAATGATGATTTTCGGCAAAGAGAGGAAAGAGGAAAAGACGTCGACTGTTAACAGCTGGGCTTGACTATTGACAGTCTTGGTCCAACTATTAACAGTCTTTTGGTCAACTGTTAACTGTCAGTTAACAGTTTGACCCAACTGTTAACATTTAATTTTTTTAAAAAAATATATTTAATTTTTTAAAAATATATTGTCCAAATATACAGTAGATTAATTTTCTTTATAATTAATTAATTAATTTTTATTTAATTAAATAATAATTATGTTATTATTTTTTTATTTTTTATAATTTTCTTTTATTTATATAATTTAATTATTGAATATTATCTGAAATTAATAATTTATTTTGTTCCTTTTTTATGAAATAATTTTTGATTTTGTTTCCTAATTTATTTAAATAATATTTATATACTTTAATTTTCTTTAAAATGTATTTAATTTTAATTTTTTTTTTGTAAATATATTTTTCAAATGATTAATACAAGATTAATTTTCTTTATAATTTTAATTTGATTAAATAATAATTATGTTATTTATTTAATTTTTATGTTCTTTAATTTTTTTTGAAAATATATTTAATCTTTAATTTTAATTTTTTTTGCATTCTTTAAATATTAATATTTTCCTTTTGTTGAAAATCTCATTAATTTAATTAATTATTTTTTACATTTGTATTGATATTATTTTGTTATTAGCATCAGTGTTTTGCGTATTGTATGGTAGTTAGAATTCGATTCCCTTGATTTTTTGAGATTATGCATGATTTTATTATCTTTTGTTCAATATTCTAACATTTGAATTTTTTCTGGATGGAGTATCATTTAGATAGGGAGTTAAGACGGATGAAGCTACTTGGAACAGTAGTTTTGAGAGTTTTACTACTATGTTGGAGCTGCTCGATGATCAGCATAGAGATATGCTACGACAGTCCTTCTTGTGACCACTGTACCAGTTGCGAGAGGTGCAGTACTCAGGATATATCATCGATGCACTTCTATGGCGACTTCTGAGGCCAATCGACGACGATTTTCTCCACTTCAACCTCGGGGGCAAGGTCGTCAGTTTCTCGATGTTTAAGTTTACCTTGATCACTGGACTGAGGATTACGGGCGACGATGCAGCCATTGAGAGAAGCAATAGACTATATGAGTTGTACTTCTAGGGACAGGGGTCGGTGCTTCTACCTGAGTTGATGGTCGCGATCAGGGGGTGCGATCAGATGCTAGATAGATTGAAGCTTGAGCTAGTCTACATCCTCGAGAGTGTGTGAGGTGTCATCACAAGAAGACTGTCATCGACATTTTTCATTTGCAAGTTGTTGGCGACATTGATGCGTTCAACAACTATCCATGGGGTCGAAGATGCTACGAAGACACCGTACATGTTTTCACCAGATCACACTCGAGGCCCAAGGGTCAATGTGTAAATACGATACATATGGATTGCCTTTAGCGGTGCAGGTAAATATTTAATATAATCAAAGTTAAAGTTTTAGTATATTACATTTATGCATAATAAATGTATGTGTTGCAGATTTGGGTGTATGAGACAATCCTTGTACTGGGGGCTAGCTTTGCGAAGCGAGGGAAGACACGATGCCCTCGGATGCATCATTGGAGATCATCACGAGCGGACGGATGTACCACTGGGAAACAGTTATCGGCCCGCCTTGACGATCCTCAGGTAAGTATTATGCATTTGTGATTTATATTATACGTAGTTTAAAATCTGTTTACATGATCGTTAATTAGTTGAAATGTCAATATGTCAGCTTGAAGTCATGCCTGAGTTGACTCCTTCGATGGAAGAGGAAGCTCAGGGTGTTGTACGGAATTTAGGCGTTTCGCACACCCAAGACGAGGAGATTTCTGATCCGAGCCTGGATCGAGATTGGGTATGTGAATTAAATATAATATATTGAATATCATTTTGTATAAATTTATTAAATAATTTTTAATGTTGTTATTTATGTAGGAGGGCGGTCCAGCTGATCGACGATTACCTCCGCCGAGTGTATCAACGATCACAATAGTGATTTGTATGCCCGTCTGACTGGATTTATAGCGGAGGAGGTTGGCGCGCTACGACGAGAGTTGACGAAAAAGGTCGATAATCTGGAACGAGAGTTGACGGGGAGGGTCAACGATCTGACAGGGAAGGTCGACTATCTGACAGGGAAGGTCGACGATATCGGACGAGAGTTGACAAAGAGGGTTGACGATTTATCCCATGATGTTGGAATGCTACGGTCTTGCGTTGTGGACCTTCAGGATACGGTAATGTCACTTAGAGAAGATTTAGCTTACAGGTGATGGGGGGACAGGGGGGATGGTGGAGATGATGATCGAGAGGGTGGTAGAGATGGTATGAAGAGGGGGGTCACCCACATTTTTGGCGTGATGAGACATTAGAATCATTGTGGTTGTTTATGGAGACAGGGGGTGGCCCCGATGGGAGGTGAGGAGAAGGAGGAGGTGGCCTTGATGGCATCGGACGCCCATCGTTATTGAGGGTAAGAGACATGCTGTTGATGAGACGGAGTAGGTGGTCAGTGATAAGTGCGTTTTTGTGCACTTACTTAATGCACAAATATGACTAAATTACGAGCAAAATAATTTAATTGTGGCTTAAATTCATTCAATTGTTGGATTGTAGGGTATAATAATGGACTTGATGGAATTCATGAGAAAAAGAAGCAAAAAGGACCAAAATGAATCAAATTGAAAGTTCGGGGACCAAGTTGCAAATAATTCATAGATGAGACGGGCAATGGAATGAAGATTCAAGAGTGTTAGAGGTCAATTAGATAAGGAAAGGAGTCAAAGAGGTGAAATATGATCGAAATATTATCAAGTATCAACTTTCAGGCGAAAAAGCTATGCTTGTGATTTTTGGCCTCTACTTGAGAATCATTTTTGGCATAGTAAACATCAGAATTTGAGAAAGCCTATTTCTATCAAAAGTTTAGATCTTTGAGTTTTCTTCCCAATTCACTTTGAATCACTTCAATTGAAGATCAGGAGAGAAAGTTATAACCAAAATGCTAAAAATTGTCCGGCAGAAAGAATGACATAACATGCGGTCGCATGGTAGAAACTTCTATGCGGTCGCGAATGCCAAGGTAGGGAATTAAAACGCCAATTCCCATAAGCCTATGCGATCGTATTGGTATCATAGGTTATACATATGCGGTCGCATAGGTATATTCTGGGGGTCGATTCTTCAGTTTTCTTTTTGCGTTATAATTGTTTTGAAAATCGATTGGGACGCGATATAAAAACCTAGAGCCATCATATTTTGAGGGAGAACGCATTGGAAGGCAAGAAACCACATATTGGGGAGGATTTTGAGCGTAAGTAACGAGGAATTGCACAAGAATTTTCAAGATTTATCAAGTATTCATAATCCGGTGATATTCTTTCTTCAAAATCTGATGTATTCTTAGTTTATCAATGCTGGGCTAGATTTTCATGTACTAAGAGATCGATGTACCATGCGATTTGATCTTTAATTTTCTAGTTTTTCAATTGGACATTAAAGACACGTTTTGATTGTTTTGAATGATTTATAGGCAATTTTTGTTCCCGCAATTAAGGGCCCATAATTGTATGAGTTTACATGGCTTATTCTTGCATTCGAAAAAATTGGAATAGATTCGACATAATATAAATCATTGTAGAGTCCGATAGGGGATAGAAATATACGACTATGCCCTACGCGAATTTTTAAGTGTTCACAATACCGCATGCATTTTTATATATGCACTTGTCATAGAAATATAGGTCGGTGGTATGTAAAAATAGGTTCGATACATCTTGAGAGAGAGTATTGGATAGATTAGGAGCACTGATTCATCAATAATTTAAGTGTGTTGTCACATTGTGAAATTATGGTTAAGGTGATAATTGCATGGGAAATCGTGATCTTAGTGTTTTTAATTTCCATTGAATACAACCAATTTGAACTCTAACATATAATTTTCATTTTAATTCATTAAAATATCGTTTTGCATATTTGAATTCATTCCAATCTTAAATTTTGCATAATTAGGGTTTTCATAACATTAGGGTTTTCTTTTTAAAATTAGGGTTTATTTAGTTAGATATTCATGTTGAGTAATTTCGTTTCGGTTAAGGCTACACTTTGTAAAATTGAACTACTCAATCTCTGTGGGATGATATTCGGATTCTAAAAATCCACTTTATTACTTGTTAACGTACCGTACACTTGCGGTGATTTTAACTGAAAGAAAATATTTCGTGAACAAGTTTTTGGTGTCGTTGTCGGGGATTGAGTATTTGTTTAATTTTATCTAAATTGGCACTAATTCAGATATCCATAATTACATTTCCTGTTACCTTGTTGTGTTTTATTTAAATTAATTCCATTTTAGTTTGTTCTAGTTATTATTTAATTTTAACATCTAAGCACTCTTATTAACTCTTCTTGCAAATTTGCATGATAAGATTTGCTGAAGGAGACTGACACCAGCTGATCCAGAAATCGAACAAACTTTCCATCGAAGGCAGCGAGAAAATAGAGAGGCACATCAACGAATGGCTAACGTGCAGAATAATCCAATTTTTCTGGCCAATGAAGAAGGGGCAGCGGATGAAGGAAATATGCTCGTGAGAGATTTCATGACCCCTCAGATAATTCAAAGCTAGTCAACCATCGTATATCCACCATTTGGACAGCCGAACTTTCAACTGAAGACTAATGTAATACAATTATTTCAAAACGATCATCAACTCTATGAAAGGACTGAAGAGAATCCACACACACATGTTTCGCGTTTTCTGGAGATGAGCCAACACTTCAGATATCAAGGAATTTTAGACGATGCAATAAGATTAAGGTTCTTCCCATATACACTGCGCAACAAGGCAATTGAATGGCTGGATTCGCAACCAATTGCAAGCACACCGCATGGAATGATCTAGCACAAAAATTATGCACTAAGTTCTTCCCACCTGCTAAGATCGCGAAGCTCAAGCACGACATCTCTATTTTTTGCCAAGGCGACTCTAAAAATTTTAATAAAACCTGGAATTGGTTCAAGAATATGCTGCAAAAGTGTCCACACCATGGGATTAGCAAGGGACTTCAAGTCCAATACTTCTATGCGGGATTACTTCCAGCCTTTAAAAGCATGGTTGACTCATCATCGAATGGATCACTGTCCACAAAGACAATTGATGAGGCACTGAAACTTTTCGAGACCATGGCCACTGCTTCAACTATGTGGACATCGGAACGAGCAGTTCAAAAGAAGACACCAGGGGTATATGAAATGGACGTCTATTCCGCCTTGTCAGCAAAAACTGATTCATTAATTCACAAGGTGGAATACATGACACAATCAGATAACACGGCACAGTCGAAAAAGACCAGTTGTGAAGAATGTGGAGCTGAGCATGTAACAGCAGAATGTTCAATCTTGGTATAAGGAGTAGAGCAGGTAGATTATGCTCAATGGGGATAGCAGCAACAAAATAACACATGGGAAAACATTTAATCCGAGTTGGAAGAAGCATATCCCAACTTCTCGTGGAGCAACTAGAATCAAAACAAGCCACAGGGACAATTTCAACAGCAAGAGAAGAAACCTCAGTTGGAAGAAATAATAGGAAAATTCATGGAGAAGGTTGAAGCTACACTTCAGAACCAAAATGCAGCTATCAAAAATTTAGAAACTCAGGCGGGACAATTAGCCATAGCATTGACTGGCAGAGCACCGAGAAACTTGCCAAGTAACACGAAAATAAACCCGAATGAGCATGCTAAGGCAATTACAACTCAAACTGGAAAGTAGCTACCAGAAATATATGTAAAAATGCCAGGTGCAAATCAAGAAACAGAATTCCCAACTATAGAAAAACCTTTAAAGCATGATGAATAGATGGAGGAATCCATCCCAGCTGAAAAATCGGACAACCCTCACGAACCTCTCATACCTTTTCCACAGAGGCTAAAAATGCAGAAGTTGGAGCAGCAATACAAGAAATTTCTTGAAGTTTTTAAGAAACTCCACATCAACATCCCACTCGCCGATGCATTATTCTAGATGCCTAGCTACGCAAAGTTTCTGAAGAACATACTATCAAATAAACGCAAGCTAGGGGATCACGAAACAATAATGTTAACAGAGGAATGCAGCGCCAGAATTCAGAAAAATCTCCCACCAAAATTGAAAGATCCAGGGAGTTTTACTGTTCCTTATTCTATTGGTGAAGTTCATTTTGATAAAGCTTTGTGTGATCTTGGTGCAAGTATTAATTTAATGCCTCTATCTATTTTTAGAAAACTTAACTTGGGAGAGGCTAAGGCAACTACTATAACGCTCTAGCTGGCTGACAGATCGTTAACACATCCTAGGGGAATAATTGAAGATGTGCTTGTTCAGGTGGAAAAATTCATATTCCCTGCGGATTTCCTAATCTTGAACATGGAAGAAGACAAGGATATTCCATTGATACTGGACAGACCATTTTTGGCAACAGGAAGAGCCTTGATCGACGTTCAGCACGGGCAACTGATAGTGAGATTGGGAGTAGAGCAGATCTCATTTAATGTCTTCAAGGCAATGAAACTACCTGTAGAAACAGACAACTGTTTCCAAATTGACGTGATTGATACAGTGATCCAAGACTCCTTTTTGCTACACAACCCATCAGATGCATTGCACATTCGCAGTCAACGTAGTCTGATTCAATGGAGATAGAAACTTGTGCAAGGTTTCTGGCTGCCAACCCACCTATACACAAAAAATGCATTTTGAGGAGCTTAGAACAGGACCTACGAAACCACTACCATCCATTCAGCAGCCACCGAAATTAGAACTCAAGCAGTTACCACCATACCTCAGATATACTTACTTGGGAGAATCATGTACACTCCCTGTGATCATTTGAAACACAGTCAGCGAAGTGGAAAAAGAGAAACTGCTTAGGGTGCTTAGGAAGAATAAGACAGCAATTGGATGGACCATAGTAGATATCAAATGGATTAGCCCCTCAATGTACATGCATAAGATTCTCATGGAAGAGAATTTTCAACCAACCATAGAAAGTCAGCGAAGGTTGAACCCAAATATGAAAGAAGTGGTCAAAGCAGAGGTACTCAAACTTCTTAATGTTGGAATCATATATCCGATATCAGATAGTGCTTGGACTAGCCCAGTTCAAGTGGTGCCAAAGAAAGGAAGAATAACGGTAGTACCCAATGAGAAGAATGAGTTGATATCAACTAGAACAGTCACAGGATGGAGGGTTTGCATTGATTACCGCAAATTTATTGCAGCAACAAGGAAAAATCACTTTCCCCTTCTGTTTATAGACCAAATGCTGGAGAGATTGGTAGGTCACTCACATTACTGCTTCCTCGACGGGTATTCGAGTCACAATCAGATACCAATGGCACAGACGATCAAGAGAAAACTACATTCACTTGCCCGTACGGTACTTTTGCATACTCTAGAATGCCTTTCCGCCTTTGCAACGCCCCTGCCATTTTGCAACGTTGTATGATGGCAATTTTCTCAGACATGATAGAGAAATTTATTGAGATATTTATGGATGACTTCTCAGTCTTCATTTGACGAGTGTTTTGAACACTTGAATCTGGTATTACAAAGATGCAGGGACACCAATTTAGTATTAAACTGGGAAAAATGCCACTTCATGGTGCAAGAGGGGATCGTGCTTGGGCATCAGGTCTCAGCAAAAGGGATTGAGGTGGACAAAGCAAAGATTCAAGTTATTGAAAAGTTACCACCACCAACATCAGTTAAAGGGGTTCGCAGCTTCTTGGGACATGCTGGATTCTACAGGAGATTCATAAAAGATTTTTCAAAAATCACCAAGGCTCTCAGCGTCGGTAATTGTAGCACCTGATTGGGAATTGCCTTTCGAGTTAATGTGCAATGCTAGGGATCATGCCATAGGCGCAATATTGGGGCAGCGAAAGAACAAGATTTTCCATGTAATATATTACGCAAGCCGTACATTGAATGATGTCCAGATCAACTACGCGACCACTGAAAAGGAGATCTTAGTGGTGGTCTATGCCTTTGACAAATTCAGATCATATCTCGTGGGGTCTAAGGTCGGTCTACATAGATCACGTTACATTGAAATATCTAATGACAAAGAAGGATGCCAAGCCGAGGCTAATCCGTTGGGTGTTACTATTACAAGAATTCGACATTGAAATTCGGGACAAGAAGGGCAGTGAAAACGTGGTAGCAGATCACCTATCGAGATTAGAATAAGAGCCTAAAACGTCAGTGGAAATCAATGAAATTTTTTAGATGAGCAGATGTTCAATGCAGAAGAAGTCCCATGGTATGCAGGCATCATCAATTATTTGGCTAGGTCAATCCCACCGCCAGATTACTCAAGTCACCAGAAGAAGAAGGTCTTTGCCGAGCTGAAATATTATTTTTCGGAAGATCCTATTCTTTATAGGCGAGGTGCTGATTAGATTGTGAGAAGGTGTATACCTGAAGATAAAGTACCTGAAATTCTTGAGCATTGTCATTCATCTACTTATGCATATGGGGGCTTCAAAGACTATAACTAAGATTTTACAGTCAGGGTTCTATTAGCCTACATTGTTCAAAGACACCTTTGAATATGTTAAAAGGTGTGATAGGTGTCAACGCACTAGGAACATCTCAAGAAGGAATGAGATACCACTAAACAACATATTGGAAGTAAAGATGTTTGACGTATGGGGAATCGATTTTATGGGACCATTTTCCCCATCATTTTCAAATCAGTACATCCTGGTAACAGTTGATTATGTGTCAAAATGGGTAGAGGCAGTTGTATTGCCAACGAACAACGTGAAAATGGTAATTGGATTCTTGAAGAAATACATCTTTACTAGATATGGTACACCACGAGCTTCAGTGATGGAGGCAAACATTTTTGTAATCGCCAATTTGAGTAATTATTGAGTAAATATGGGGTTAAACATCGAATTGCAACCCCACATCATCCACAAACCTGTGGGCAAGTCGAAGTGTCCAATTGGCAGCTGAAGAGAATATTAGAGGTCTCAGTAAATTCATCCTGAAAAGACTAGTCAAAAAAGTTGGACAATGCATTGTGGGCATATAGGACAACATTCAAGACACCGATAGGCATGCCTCCATTCTGCCTAGTCTTTGGAAAAGTATGCCACCTTCCAGTGGAAATAGAACACCGGGCATACTGGGCTATGAAACAATTGAACATGGATTTGAAAACTGTCGGTGAAAAGCGTTTATTGCAACTCAATGAGCTAGATGAATTAAAAATGGAAGCATATGAAAACTCGAAACTTATCAAAGAACACACCAAAAGGTGGCATGATCTACACATTCAGAGACGAGATTTCGAGGTAGGGTAGAAAGTCCTGTTATATAACTCGAGACCCAAGCTTTTTCCTGGAAAACTAAGATCAAGGTTGTTGGGCCCCTACACTGTCACTAAAGTTCTACCATATGGAGCTATACAGGTCATCCATGAAACAAAAGGAACATTCACAGTTAATGGGCAAAGGCTGAAACACACTATTGGGGCGAGGATTTCTCAAAACAAAAGTCCACCGTCTAACTCAAAATGCCTAATTAAAGCAGAAGTGGAGGAGTCGAGCTATAAACTATAAACTAGCGCTGGGTGGGAGGCAACCCACTGTATCCATTTCATTACTTTAAATTTTTGCATTAGCTTAGAAAATTTTAAATTTTCACGTTTGATTTTTTTTAGGTTTAGGTCAACGATCATCCATGCATGTCAATCGAGTCTAAGCACTACCCACACGGGTCCCTATTCTCGAGCACAAGTTAGGAATCACTGATTTAGTGTTTAGGTGATTAAATGTGAACATCACGCATTTCGAGGTAGAAAGTGTGTTTTTCAAAGTACTTCAAGGATCAAAGGGTGATTTCAATTTTAAAAAGTGATTTTGGGAACTAAGTCAATGACCTACACGTGCCCCATATGGTCTAATGTGTTTTGATAAATTTTGGGGGACGATGAAATGCCAGTTCGAAGACACAAGTTGAAAACTAAAAATTTGGGAGAAAATTTGGTCAAGGTTGAATTTTGGGGAATCAATTGTGTTCTTAAAAAATTTTCACGTGCATTTAGTTAAAAAAAAAGGACGTTTAATCTATGCGACCGCATAGACGTCTATGCGGCCGCATAGATGTGGTCAGGGCCGATTTTATCTATATGCGACCGCATAGAGTAATAACGAAAAAAAATTACTTTAAAACACATGACTCTCACACTCACATCAACACCCAGTTCCCTCTCTCTCACACGCACAACTCTCGCCCGTCTCATCCCGCGCATCTCAACACCACACCACAAACACAAGACCCACAACTCATCACAATTCATAACCCACATTACAACCCATCTTGCCATTCATCTTGTGGTGGTATAATATAATTCTAAATCCCTACAAGTTTGCAAGGTAAATTCTCGATACCAATAAATTCCGAAATTGGGAAAATTGTTTTTTTTATTTGATTGGTATTCGATGGAAGTTGGGTAATTGTGGTGTTTATGATTCATTTGTGACATTGGATGCTAGTTTAGAGAGCATCAATAGCCAAAATAGGAATAATTTCATAGTTCGATAAAATGCCTAAGTTAAACTTCTATTGCATTTTTGTGCATCTAGCGTGGCATGTGATTGATGATTGAATCGATTACCTTTTTGTGATGAATTACCACACAATTTGAATTAGAAAACACCAACACACATGTACATGGCTAGGTCACGGCTGGCTTGTCATGGCACCCTACGTCCCCTACTTTACCCCATAATTTGACACACCAAACGACATCCAATTGATTTGAAAGTTGAGTATGTGCTCCTCATTGAATTCTTCCCTATGCCCGAAGATTGCTCGGGAAAAATTCTATATTTCTCGACGACGCCCAATGTTGAAAATGCGTACTCGATCATGGATCAAATTTTCATAAATGTGCATGTTTGGGCCAAATTTTGCTAGTTTTTCTTATTGGCGCAATATTTCTACTTTCTTGAATATCATGTTTTGAATATTGTACATCAACGTGTTAAACATGCATGTTGAAGCAAGTTTGGAGGATTTGTGAAATATGTGCTTTCCTGATCTCATTCCATTTATCGTTTTTCAACAAGAAGTTTAATGAATGCTATTTTTCAACTTTGCATGCCTCCAAAACGAACCTCGAAAAGGAAAGAAAAAGTTGGCTCATCTTCCAAAACAGCCTGTACTCGAGTTCTTGAAGGCGGGATACAAAGATTTTTAAATTCTGAGACAGCAGCCTGCTATGAAAACATTGTGAGTCGGTGGATAGTAACACCAGGGAGGACGGTTAAATTAGAGGATTTTCCAGATTTTGAGTTGATCACATTGGTGGATAACTATGGGTGGGCAAAGGTAGTAGAGCAACCACATCGGATCTATGAATGGGTGGAAGAATTCTATGCAAATTTCAATGCAGAAATCGACACACCAGGGTCCCACCACTTGTACCAGACATGGGTCAAGGGACAGTGGATTATGTTCTCGCCAGAGGTTATTCATGACTATTTGATCAGCTCACATGGGATAACATAATCCCCATCCCCAGAGATTTCAATTGGAATGAAGTGGCAGAGATCCTATTGGGGCGACAAAATACATGGCCACTCCCCACCACTGCATGGCACCAAATTGAGCTGACACCATCTATAGCCATCTTGTCATTGTTTATGTGCCATAACATTGAACCAACATCGCATAGGACCACATTCACAGATCCCACAACCAGGATCATCTATTACTTGGTGCGAGGAAATAAGGTCAATCTCGCCACCTCCGCTATAATCAAATCCATCATGTGGGTACTCTGGGAGAGAGGCACAATATGCATGGCTGTTGGCATCAATATCGTACCAGGGAGGCACCTGCAAAACCCAGCCCCCCTATAAAGTGCAGTACACTGAAAGCTCAAGACAGGGCCAGAATAAAGCACAAGGAAAAATAAGAGAGCGAACGCCGCAGGTAGCAGGAAGAGTAGGGTCAGGTGCCTGCAGATCAAGAGATGCGACAAGCCCCACCACCACAGATTGAGGTGGATACACAGTTGTGGCGTCAGATATTCGCCGCCACCACGGGAACCAGTCGCGACATATAGGGTCTCCAACAGGCTATGGGGGCTTTGACGACTGACATGCAGAGAGCCCGACGTGACATTCGCATCGGCATGATATGGCACGAGTCACTCACCTGGATTCAGAGGCAGCCAGGAGGGAGACGAAAACTATGAACGATTGACTGAGTATGTATGTAGGTCGGGTGGATGGCATCCAGTTGCGAGTGAATGAGACTTGGGAACGTCTGGGCGGAATGGAGACACGCGTTGGCGGAATCCAAGAGGAGATGGTGCAACAGTCAGCAATGATGAGAAAGATTTTAGCGTGCCTACCTCCACCTCCAGATGATGATACAGTAGGAAATATTTTTCCACCACCACCTCCATATTGATTAGGGAAGTTTATTTCACTCATTTGCTAACTCTAATTTGCAATTATCTTCAAAATATGCCTTTTGTTTTTCACATTGAGGGCAATGTAATGTATAAGTTTGGGGTGGTGGCATATTTTGAATGTAACCCTTCTACTTTTGAAAACACAATTATCGGCATGTAATGTAAATTTTTAATTCTGTGACACTGGTTGAACATTGTGTGCTTGACGAGTGATTATTGCATTAATATACTATATTTGGTTCATTGCATGCCTGTGTAGGTTTGATAGTCTTGCCAGCAATGATGTGATTATTGGAATAGGTGTGTGTTAGGAACTGTGAATATAGTACAGAATTTAATCAACTGATACTTGTTGGGATAATACTTGACATTCCATATGCACGTCACTCATACCATATATGTCAGGTAAGTGATTGGGTTTGAGTAAAGCAGAAGAAACCAGAAAACCTCGACTATATTTAGCCATAATGTAGATCCATAAACCAAAAAATGCCTTAATGCATAGTTTGGAGAAGGTTTAACAATTATAGGGGAACGTTGAGATAAGTGGGGGCTCCGTGCATGAATTACACCGTGTGGATTACCTAGACAAATGAGATATAGACCCCAGAAAGTCTTAATTTGGGGGCTGATTTCAGAAGCAAAATGTCTAGAAAAATGAAGGGGCGTAAATCTAGGGTAAGAAAATTTAACACATTTCCAAGCCTTTATGACTCGAGCAAGTAAGCCTTTAAGGATATCTTGAAATCTGGTGCCTTAAAACCAACTGGTTTGGGAGACACCGGCTCAAAGCTCGTTACAGGGGTCATATAGAAAGCAAGAGGGAAAGAGGTCAGTAAAAAGTCATTTGATCGAACATTTATAACTCGAGTGAATAAGCCTGTAGGGGTTTGAAACCTGGTACCCTTTCAACTGGTTTGGGAGTCATCGGTCTAAAGTTCACTGCAGGGATTATATAGAAAGTAAATTAGAAGATGATAAAAAAATAAATAAATAAATAAAAATTTACAGAATATGATGGTACGAATAAAGCCTTTGGACATTCGGTCGATAAGAATCACACCTTCAAGGCGAGATAAGTAACTTAGTTTAATCTAAAGTGTTAAAGCAATCAAATCTAGGAGAGCCTTCACTTGTTGACATGCGAACCTGTAATATTAGGATCTATCCAAACAAAGAGCTCTTAAGGACTACCACTACCTAAACCCTTAACTTTAAAATATAACCCCCGGATAATTGAGTGAAAAGGATAAGTTTGAGGGGTTGTGCATCTCTTGAGCGAAGTAAGGACATATTTGACCATTTTGGGATCGGGATTGAACCAATCATGAGCTAGCTATGTTGGTATGAGTACACACACACACGATGAGTTTTGCACCCGACAAGTAAAGGTAAATTCTATTCTCACATTATTGAAACTATTTCCTTTGTTAATTACTGAATTCCAATCCTGGGATAAGGCAGGTTATTAAGCCATGTTTGTTGATATTTAAGTCACTATCTTGTTTGAAGACAAACAACAGTTCAAGTTTGGGGGATTTGATAAGTGCGTTTTTGTATACTTGTTTAATGCACAAACATGACTAAATTACGAGCAAAACAATTTAATTGTGGCATAAATTCGATCAATTGTTGGATTGTAGGGTATAATGATGGACTTGACGGAATTCACGAGAAAAAGTAGCAAAAAGGACCAAAATGAATCAAATTGAAAGTTCGGGGACCAAGTTGCAAATAATCCATAGATGAGACGGGCAATGGAATGAAGATTCAAGAGTGCTAATCAATCGGACGAGGAAAGGAGTCAAAGAGGTGAAATATAGTCGTAGTATTATCAAATATCAACTTTCAGGCGAAAAAGCTATACTCGTAATTTTTAGTCTCTACTTGAGATCTATTTTTGGCATAGTAAACATTAAAAGCTATCCGGGAAAAAGAATGACATAACCATGCGATCACATGGTAGAAACTCCTATGCGGTCTCGAATACTAAGGCAGGGAATTAAAATTTCAATTTCCATAAGCCTATGCGATTGCATAGGTATCATAAGTTATACCTATGCGGTCGCATAGGTATATTCTAGGGGCCGATTCTGCAGTTTCCTTTTTGCGTTATAATTCTTTTGGAACTCGATTGGGACGCGATATAGAAATCTAGAGCCGTCATATTTTGAGGGAGAACGCATTGGGAGGCAAAAAATCATATATTGGAGAGGATTTTAATCGCAAGTAATGAAGAATTGCACGAGAATTTTCAAGATTTATCAAGTATTCATAATTCGGTGATGTTCTTTCTCCAAAATCTGATGTATTCTTATAGTTTATCAATGCTAGGCTAGATTTTCATGTACTAGGAGATCGATGTACCATGTGATTTTATCTTTAATCTTCTAGTTTTACAATTTGACATTAAAGATACGTTTTGATTGTTTTGAATGATTTATATGCAATTTTTGTTCCCGTAATTGTGTGAGTTTAGGTGGCTTATTCTTGCATTCGAAAGAATTGGAATGGTTCGACATAATATAAATCATCGTAGGGTCCGATAGGGGATAGAAATATACCGCTATGCCTTACGCGAATTTTTAAATGTTCACAATGCTGCATGCATTTTTATATATGCACTTGTCATAGAAATATAGGTCGATGATATGTAAAAATAGGTTCAGTACATCTTGAGAGAGGGTATTGGATAGATTAGGAGCACTGATTCGTCAATAATTTAAGTGTATTGTCACATTGTGAAATTAGGGTTAAGGTGATAATTGCATGGAAAATCGTGATCATATTATTTTTAATTTTCATTGACTACAACCAATCGCACTCTAACATATAATTTGCATTTTAATTCATTAAAATATCGTTTTGCATATTTGAGTTCACTCCAATCTTAAATTTTGCATAATTAGGGTTTTCATAACATTAGGGTTTTTTTTTTCTAAATTTAGGATTTATTTAGTTAGATATTCATATTGAGTAATTTCATTTCGGTTAAGGCTACACTAGGTAAAATTGAACTACTCAATCTCTGTGGAACGATATTATTTGTTAACGAACCGTATACTTGTGATGATTTTAACTGAAAGAAAATATTTCATGAATAGTCGTCAAGAGGTCGAGAGTACCGTGACAATATGTTGTTTTCCCCTTCACAACTGAGGGCAAGAGGAGGACGTTCATCGACGGGATGCACTCGAATTTATTCAGGGAGGTGGACCAAGTGAAAAGCGTTCGAGACGGAGTGGAGGAGAATTATCACCGGGTAAGTATTGTATGATTTTAATAAAGCACTGTACGCTAACTCGTCTATACTTATTTTAACATTTCCCAATTTTTTTCAGAGTTAGCCGCACGATAGGTCAAAGGACGGTCTCGGACACTTACAAGTGGTTCCACGATATCACCACTTTGGGTGCTTGGGTCGTCGATGATGTAAGTGAAGTATTCATTTCGTATTTTTTATGTATACGTCACTTTGTGTTTTATTAAATGAATAACTCATAGTTTTTTTGGTGTTTCCTAATGCAGCACATCGACCTGGCCATGGACCTGCTGCGAGATCGAGCTTAAAGACATCCAAAATCATTTGACGTCCATGGCCGAGTCATATTGAACACCGAGTTCCTGCGTGCCGTTACCATAGAGTATCAGTCGCTCCAACTTATGGGTAATGAGTACATGGTGCTAGAATTCATATGCTCGAGTAGGTCATAGGGATGTCGTCGACTGTCATGAAAAAATCATGGGAGGTTTGTACACATATGTACATTCCAGCGTGCATCAATAATTACTAGGTTATGCTAGAGATCATTTTTGCTGATACGACTATATATATGTGTACGACCCAGATCATTCATGTTTAACACAAGGCCAGCTCGAGCAACACCTGGAGTCCGTAGCTGTAATTGTTCCTATGATGGCCATGACGAGCATGACTGTACAGGATAGACTGCAGATCGTTCGGAACACGATGACAGCACGACAGTCCATATGGTAAGTGTTTGAACTTTGTTGTTTTTATCTTTCAGATTTAGTTTTTAGCTAAACAGTACTGAAATGATCCATTCTTGTTCAATTGTAGGGGCGACTGCGACATATTTGCCATTAAGTACGTTGAATTTTTAAGTATAAGACATAAGGTTGATGATACAGAACTGGAGAAAGAAGTTAGCTTGTGATTTGTTCGAATTTAATGGTGACCCTTAAATTTGTGTTAAATATATGTAACACTCGAATTATAAATTTAATTATTTTTTGTGATTATGAAATAATTGTAAATTTGTATTCAATATATATAACATTCAAATTGAAAATTTAATTATTTTTTTGTAAGTTGATTTTTTATTTTTTTTACACATATGCCTATGGAACTATTTTTTTTATATGAATCATTATAGATAACATTTATCAAAAATAAATATTGAACAGTGTAAAGCAAACAGAAATATTATTCATTTAACGTATCTGTCTGATTGTCGTTTAGGAGAATTTGACTACTACAAAATTGCTGAGTATGCCCTATGGCTCTGCACTTGCCACACCTACGCGATCGAGGAGACTCTACGGTTGATGGTATTCTAGATGTACTTGGACGTCCAGGACCACGCGGTTCAACTGCTGGTGGCAACAAAGTATCAAATGGGAGAATGTGTTCGGGAACTTCCCACTCGGCTTCATTCGGCAGAGGAAATATAGTCTTAGCATTTGCTGTTCTCCAGGACTCAGTCGTATAATACAATGAGCATAACGTTCTCGCTGCAAAGCCTCGATACATGACCACCGCAACTGTATGCTTACATGGAAAATTCTCTAACTGAAATCTCATACAAGTGCATGTGTTATCAGTCAAGTGGCCATATATGCCGTATTACGTGCACATTACACGGAGAAGCGAAACTCATCTAGTGCTTCCATATTTAACTTCCTCACAACTTCTGCTGCCTTAAAGAGTTTCTCCTCTTAAGCTGGGGCCAGCACGCTAGTGCAACTCCGTGATGCCTCACGTCGATCATGAAATCAATGTTGTAGCTTGTTATGAATGTTCTCAATTATTGAGAGAATTGGTAACTCTCGATCCTTCTTAAACAATGCATTGAGACACTCCGCGTTATTCGACGTCATCATGTTACACCTGAAAAGTATAATCGCGCCCAATGTTCGATCCCCATATTTATCAGATACTCCAAAGTAGTTGAATAGGAGGATCACTATGACTATAGCCCTTGGTAAATTTACCAAAGACGAAAATGATTTATTTGATATTATGGATGATTGGTTACGGAGGGACCGTTTCGTTTTTGTAGGCTGGTCCCCCAAGGGGTTGTGGGTTTTTTCTACCAATTGGGGCTCTCCCTTCACCACCCCCATGGGGATGGTCAATGATATTCCACAATCAAGACAATTGGCTGAATCCCGTGAAACCATTTCATAGAAGTTCACTCCTTAGCACTGTAATCTTCGGCCGCTCTCCTGAACAATGAAACGATGTCTTTGCCCCGATACCTAGTCTTCAAATTACCTTGTAGATGATACATGCAATACCTGTGATGTGCCTTGGAAAAAATTTCAGCGATGTCATTTATTAAAGACTGTCCCTGATCGGTTACTAGCAAGGTACTTCCCCGATCACTTCCCTCGGTTTAGAAAAGAACTAACTCCCACAGATCATTCTCGTTGTTGACATGTAGCAATAATTGATATTTGGCTTTCAGAGTTGTACCATCAATTAGAATTACGGGTCGCATTGCATTTCGAAAACCCCGAATACATTATCCGAGAGTCATGAAGAAATACTTAAAACAATTATCGCCCCCTCTCAATAAAAAATGTCATGCCAGGATCAGTTGTCCCCATGTCACAACAAGACCTGGCCAATTTAGCATAGCTCTCCTCAACCGATCCCATTAAATCCTCCAACGCACATTCTTTTGGCGTTCCAAGCTTTTTGGCAGCTCATGACCACTCCATACTCTTCGTTTAATGATGTTCGAAGGTCTGTAAATAGTCCGTGGGTCCTGATACAATATTTTTCGACCAATAAACCATGCTCGAGCTTGCCTGTGATCGTTTCGACGAATTCCACTTCTCAAGTATATTCCCGCGAATACTTGTGAATTATGAAGCACCCATTCGTGTCTATCTTAGTTGCTCTCAAGTGCCAATTGCAACTGTAGTCAACGCAGGCAACTATCAACAATGACTTGTTTGATTTCTTTACCTTGAACTCAAAGTTATATTTAATGCCAACCGGTGCACAGCTTTTTGCAAATCTTTCTTGGTTTCAAACAGTTACTCGACATACAAGTCCTCATCATCGGGAGCCACACGGGAAGAATTGAAGGACGGTCTACTTGTTCCAACCTCTGAGCTCCCACCCGGCTCATGTCTCTGTCGACGAAATTCTGTGCGTAACAGCGACATCACGATCAGAAGCAACTGTCTCAGGAATAACCTCGATCATTATTATATGCCCTATCTAAATCTTCGCATTCACTTTCGACAACATCCTTCTTAACTAAAGTCACACCAAGAACAACGTCCGATGCATTTTATTCAATTCTAATAGATAAAATTCAATTCAACATCATTAGTAACGAATATCGATGGAATCGGAATGGATGAATCCCTATAACCGTTGAATAGATATCTCAACTGCATATCGTATTGAGATTGATCGACATTCAATTTATTTTGCAAATCGTGGTACACTTTTGAGTATGATGTACTCTCTGTTATGGGAATTGCAATACAACCACATATGTCACTCGTCCATCTCCATTTTCATCGATTATTTTCATTCAATTCGAAATCACCTAAATAATAGACGAGGATTATTATATCTGCATGAGGAAATAGAATTTTTTAAATAACTTACAACAAAAAAATTCATATGTTTATTTATTTAATCAACTCCATTTATTAATTATATGAAAAAAATCAGTGCCAACAAAAATTAATTAAAATAGCTTTAACAATCGGTTTTAGTGGAAATAGAAGCACAAAAATCACAAAAATCGACTGTTTGGTTATTTAACAGCCGGCTGTTGGCTGTGGGCTGTAACAGTCGACAGCTGTTAGTCGACTGTTAAATAGCCAACAGTCGCTGAAACAGCCAACTGTTTGGTTGTTTTACGTATGAAATTTTTTCTTCTACGGTTCTAAAAAATATTTTTTGATAGGTAAGATCTGTTAAAAAAAATTTATGCTAACTATTATTATGTCGAAATAAAATTTCTTTATTTAAACGTATACTAATTTACTGAAAACAAAATTAAACATGCGTAAATATACTTATCGATTTGAAGTAATTGATATGAAAAAAATTTCGGCTTCAGCGTTTGAAAGTTTTTTGAGATTTTGAGATTCAAGCAGATGAAAGATGGGAGTTTTTTCTGTGTTGGAAGCTCGGTTTGAAGTTTTATAAGTGGGGAAGTGTTTGGTTTTCAATTATTAACTAAAATGGTAGTAAAGTCCTTTCAACAGTACATTATTTTGTAATTGTATAATACATTTACGGCATCTTTGTCTTTTACCATACAGAGGCCAATGTAATTCAAGATTTTCAAAGTCAAAGTGGAATTTTGAACCTTTGATTGGGTCAAATTTAAAAGTACCCCCCCCCCCTTTTGTGTGTAAAGTTATTTTTTAATTATAATTTTTTTAATTGATTTAATGAGTCAAAGGATACACTAAATTTTTTAATTGATTTAATGAGTCAAAGGCCAATGTTAAAATTTGCTACAGTTGGTGAGTCATTTCTGTGTATTTCCTCAAGCTACAGGGTCATGACAAAAAGAGGGCCAGGTTTATTTCTTTTTGTGGGTGGACCACTCCTACCTGGCAAAGGAAGCCCAATTATGGGCAACCCAAGGAATGATCCTTTCCTGGAAGCTCTCCCTCCCAGTTCTTTCATAATGGGATAGTTATTTTAAAAGAAAATAAGTTTATACCAGCTATTGAGAAGCATTACATGAATTTGTGAATCAATATCTACCCAGACATAGCAAACTTCCAAGCATGAAACAAAACTCTGGGGGATATAATCTACATAAATAATGTTAGTCAATAAACAAGGCGCAAATGCTTGAAAATTAAATCTTAGCCATACCGGGTAACTTTCTCTGTCCTTGCCCGTAAACATTAAGGAGAAACAGAATCACAGCAACCTCCCCTCATCTCTTGTAAGTAAACCAGCTGCTGCTGCTCCATTTTTTGAAAGTGTTTTTGCTACGTTTTACTTCTTGAGGACCCCTCATCTCTTGTAAGTAAACCAGCTGCTGCTGCTCCATTTTCTGAAAGTGTTTTTGCTACGTTTTACTTCTTGAGGAAGCCACTCATATGAGCTGGTAACCAGATCTCAAGATAAATATAATAATTATATGTCATTGTGTCCCAAAAAAAATAAAATACCACTTCGTGAGTATATATATGCATAATGCAGCAGTAAATTTTGCTACTTAGTATTGTGTAGTAAATTAATGCAGATAAATAAAGTAAAACTCACCAGCAATTCCAGATGAACCAGTGTCAAAAGATGACGCTGGAGCATGTTAACCAAAGACTGAAGAAGGCAGCAATGACTGATTTGATTGCCACCAGAATTGACGCAACGAGAACTAGGATTGAGTAAATGATATCATAAACAGAGAGTTTAAAAATGTGGTCTTCAAAAGTCTCATATGCTCGTGGCTTGAATCAACCTCATTCGAATACCCTCTAAGAATAAGTTTAAATATTTGACGGACTATGATTTATATAATAAGGCCTTCGTTGAGACCTCTATCAAGCAGTATTTTTCCTTAGATCGATCGAGAGTACAGCCCAAGTATGTCTTTACGAATTGAGCCCGAATGTCATCCTCGTCAAAGAATATTTCATCTTGTGGGTTGAATAAAGCCCAAGCGAGTCTCGGCCCAATCTTTTAAGCAAAAACAGATGGGATGGAAGATGATAATGAGTATGAGCAAAAACAACAATAAAGTTCACCAGACTGTTTATGTTTTAAATACAAGTTAATGCAGGGTATTTATCCTGCATATGATGGAAATCATGTTTATTTGGATTTATTACAGGGTTTAAAGAGACATCCATTTCAGTATTAAAGAGACATATATCCCAGTTTTTTGGGAAGCACGCTTCAATAGGCTTCTCATTGTTTCAGTGAAATAGATGATGTTTTCAAAAAAAAATAAAAAATGAAAAAATTCATGTTTGCAGCTCTAAAAATTTCATATATGAATCATGTCTTTGTTAGTATATAATGGCGTTAAAGGGAGAAAGGCTGGAAAAATAACAAATATAAATTGTAGGTAAACAATGACAGATTTGATGAGATGATTGATGAGTTTGTTTCACTCATGATTTTCGCATAATTTTAGCTTGATTAAATGCTAGATTTTATGAGTGAACGTTTTTGATGTGTTTGTTAGTGTTGTTTCGAAGATAAGGAGAAGCAATGAGAAAAGAAGTATTAAAGTGGACGAAAAGGCCAAAAACACGGAATTGGGGCAGAAAGATGGCGCCTAGGCGCTGAAGACACGGCGCCCAGGCGCTACGATTGGCGATTTAGGGTGCGTTTTTTTGGGCCGTTTTTAAAGTCATAGAAACCCTACTTTTACATAAAAACGTGGAGGCACCTATAAATACATCCTCCTCATACTTTTGAAGGCTTCTGGACATATTGGAGAGAAAAACAACAAGAAGGGAGATTCAAAGGAGAAATTTAAGAAGATTAACACCAAGAATTGAAGATTGGAAGCACTCATTGGAAGAGGAAGGAGATCTTGGTGCAAGAATTCCACTATTTCTTCTACATCTTTATTTCAAACTCGGTGATGTATTCTAAGACAATCTCCTATTATTCTTCCATTATTATGAGTAGTTAAATTTGATTTTAGGGCGAACAATGTAATCTTTTGGAACCCTTTATTTCATGCAATTGAGATTCTAGTGCTTTTATATTTCATGTGTTGATTTTAATGTTGTTCTTAATACATTTAATTACTTGATCACTAATTAGATGATTTGTGAACAATGATTGCGTAGAGATGCGGATTATTTGTTTAGACCACGTGTTAAAACCCGATAAATTGATATAATGTGTAGAGATACCTATATTGATTGCTACGGTCGTGTGTGAATTCTTAGAACCAATGTTTCGTTTAATTAAATTTAATTTGCATAGAGATATGGAATTAAACTAATTAAGTAGGCTCAATGAGAACTTGAGAGGGGTAAGTTGAATACAATAGAAGAATTCGACCGAACACTACCTTAGGTTTTATGAATCTTGATTTATGAAGTAAAGGTAACCAATAGGTGAAATTGTTCCGCCCTAACGTCCATTTATTGTTTGAATTCTCAATCACTTGAATCCAATCACATTTTTAAGTCTTTAGAATAAAAATCACATTTAATCATTGTTTTTTATTTATATTCGACAAATAGTAGTTAAAGAAAGATTAAATTAAGTGCTACAAAATAGTCCTCGTGGGATCGATAACCGGACTCTTAGGTCCACTATTACTTGTTACGGATCGTACACTTGCGAAACAAAATTTTACAACAAGTTTTTGGCGCCGTTGCTGGGGACTATTTCTTTTAGTCTTAATTTATTTTTTTATTTTGGCTATTATTTGATTAGTTTATTTTTCTTTTATTTACAGAAAAGTGTGTTTGTTGTATGCTCCGTGCCCAAGGCGACGATCTTGAACCATTTGATTTGGAGATAGAACGTACCTTCAGACGAAGATGCAAGGACCACAAACTAAAACAGCAACATAAAATGGCTGACAATCAACAAATCCATATCCCTATTCAGCCGATTGGGCAAATGGCCGCAAGAGTGGTGGTACCACTAGAACAACAGCATGAACGAAGGGAAATAAATGAAAGGGATTTGCCAGTATCAATGTTCCTGACACCTATAGCAGCACCCATGCGCTCCAGTATCGTGTATCCAGATTTTGGGGTGAATAACTTTCAGATCAGGCTAGATTGGATTAACTTGATGAGCAACACCCTGCAATTCTACGGGCTACCTCAAGAGAATCCAAACACGCATATTTCTAGATTTCTCAGAAACTGTCAGAACTTTCATGCTCTGGGAGTCAATGAAGATACTATTAAACTACGACTATTCCCATTTATATTGAGAGATGCTGCATTGGAGTGGTTAGATGCTGAGCCTCACGCTAGCATTACTACATGGGAAAAACTAATCAGGAAGTTCTGTAATAAATTTTTTCCACCAGCGAGAGTAGCTAAAATCAGATTAGAAATTCAGACTTTTCAACAGAAAGAGGGAGAAAGCTATCACGAAGCATGGAATAGGTTTAATGAGTTGATGAGAAAATGCCCAAACCATGGAATTACTATAGGTAATCAAGTGCAGTACTTCTACACTGGACTTACACCACTGTCAAAATCTCAAGTCGATGCCTCAGCTGGAGGATCAATTATAGGAAAATCTGTGCAGCAAACCATGGAACTGTTGAGTTGATTGCCACTACACATTCCATGTTCTCATCAGAAAGAGTGGCGGCACCGAAGACAGGAGGAATGTATGAGTTACACAGCGCAGCAGCTACCAAAGCCCAAATAGTGGCATTGACAAAACAAGTGGAGTTATTGGTGAAATCACAAACGAAAGGAGCACATGCAGTGACAACAGGTCCAGGTCCATCATGCGAGAACTGGGGGGCTAATTATCTGACAGAAAACTGCACATCTATAGGCTATCCCGACGAGCAGGTCAATTTCATTCAGAATGGGTCTCGAAATTTTAATCCATTTGCTCAAACACCCAGGATGGAGACAACACCCAAATTTCAGATGATCGGATAATCAACAAGGGAACAGTTCAAATAATGCCCAACAGGAGAAAAAACCAAGTTTGGGAGAGATGTTCAACCAGTATATGCAGAAGACTGACAAGGTGTTTCAGCAGATTGACACTAATTTTCAGAATCAGCAAGCATCAATCAAGAAGTTGGAAACACAAATTGGTCAGATAGCTCAACAGCTTGCAGAACGCCTACAAGGGACATTGCCAGGCAATACAATGGTCAATCCAAAAGAGCAAGTGCAAGCTATAACTACCAGGAGTGGGGTGCAACTTCCAGAAATTCATGTGAAGAGACCTGAGTGAAAAGAAAAGGAAAAAATGGATGAAGAGGCTGGGAAAGAAGTAGAGTTTGAACAACCAACTGACAAGGAAAACGAAAGGAAGGAAACACCTGCAGTGAGAGCACCCAGCCCCGTGAAGGCTTATGTGCCACCAATTCCATTCCCTTAAAGGTTACAAAGAAAGAAGTTGGATAATCAGTTTGCCAAGTTTGTGGAGATTTTCAAGAACTGCGCATCAATATTCCTTTTGCAGACGCAATTACCCAAATGCCCAGCTATGCAAAATTCTTGAAAGAGATCCTATCTAACAAAAGGAAGCTGGATGAACATGAGACAGTATGCTTGAACGAGGAGTGCAGTGCAATACTATTGAGAAAGATACCTCCTAAGCTAAAAGATCTAGGGAGTTTCACTATACCTTGCACAATTGGTTCTAATTTCTTTGAACATTCTTTATGTGATTTAGGTGCCAGTGTTAATTTGATGCCTCTCTCTGTTTACAGGTCTCTTGGATTAGGAGAAGCAAAACCTACAACAATCTCTTTGCAATTGGCGGACAAATCGATCAAACGACCAAAGGGAATTATTGAAGATGTGCTGGTTAAAGTCGACAAATTTATTTTTCCGGCTGATTTCATCATTTTGGACATGAAGAGGACTCAAATATTCCTCTGATCTTGGGAAGACCGTTCTTGGCTACTAAGAGAGCATTGATTGATGTGTATGATGGAAAAATGATTCTTCGAGTGGATAATGAGCAAGTCATATTCAACGTGTTCAAGGCAATGAAACACCCATTGACTTCCGACACTTGCTGCCAAGTTGATGTTCTTGAAGAGCTTGTGGCGAATACATTTGATATAGAGCATCACACAAATCTTTGTGAGGCAGAATTTGCACAATTGGAAGCAACAAATGCAGGAAAAGCTGAATGTGTTGTCAACTTAGCCGAGCAACCCATAGGAAGAAGGCATTGGCAGTATGAATCTCTAGGAGATAACACTTCTCCCCCGGTACCCTCAGTGGAAAAGGCACCCACCAAGAACTTAAGCCCTTACCTTCCCATCTTCGGTATGCATATTTGGGAGAATCGTCAACACTGCCAGTAATCATTGCAAATGATATGACAAGGGAAGATGAGAATAAATTGTTGGATGTACTCAGGCAACACAAAATGGCAATTGGATGGATAATAGCATATATACGAGGGATCAGTCCAACTCTTTGTATGCACAAGATTCTAATGGAGGACGGGTCGAGGGCATCAGTGGAAGGACAACGCCGATTGAATCCAACCTTGAAAGAAGTAGTGCGAAAAGAAGTGCTGAAATCATTGGATGCAGGAATAATTTATCCCATATCTAATAGTTCGTGGGTGAGTTCTGTACATGTTGTACCTAAAAAGGGTGGAATCACAGTGGAGAAGAACGAGAACAATCAACCAACACGGTTAGTGACAGGGTAGAGAGTTTGCATAGATTATAGAAAGCTAAATAATGCAACCAAAAAAGACAATTTTCCATTGCCATTCATTGATCAGATGTTGGAAAGGTTGGCAGGACATTCTCATTATTGCTTTCTGGACGGATATTCAAGGTATAATCAGATAGTAATTGCTCCAGAAGACCAAGAGAAGACAACCTTCACATGCCCTTATGGAACGTTTGTGTTTAGAAGAATGCCTTTTGGTTTATGCAATGCACCGGCAACCTTTCAACGATGCATGATGGCTATCTTTTCTGACATGGTAGAAAAGTACATTGAAGTTTTTATGGATGATTTTTCTGTGTTTGGAGATTCCTTAGACGATTGCTTGGAGCGGTTGGCTCTTGTATTGCAAAGATGTGAGGAGAAGAACCTTGTGCTTAATTGGGAAAAATGTCATTTCATGGTAAAGGAAGGAATAGTACTGGGACAAAGAATTTCTGCACAGGGGATTGAAGTGGACAAAGCCAAAATACAGGTGATTGATAAATTGCAGCCACCTGATTCAGTAAAGGGGATCAGGAGTTTTTTGGGACATGCAGGATTTTATAGAAGATTCATTCAAGACTTTGCAAAAATTACAAAACCGTTGTGCAACCTGCTGGAGAAAGATATACCCTTTCAATTTTCTGAGGAGTGTTTGAAAGCCTTCAACATTTTGAAAGAAAAATTGACATCGGCACCTGTGATAGTGGCTCCAGATTGGGAATTGCCTTTTGAGCTCATGTGTGACGCCAGTGACTTTGCAGTGGGGCAGTGCTTGGACAACGCAACGGAAAAGTATTTCATGTTGTCTACTGTGCTAGCAAAACATTGAATGATGCTCATATCAACTATGCAACAACTGAAAAGGAATTGCTTGCAGTTGTTTTCGCTTTTGACAAATTTCGTTCTTATCTGATTGGGTCCAAGGTGATAGTTTATACAGACCATGCAGCTCTGAAATATTTGTTTGAGAAGAAGGATACGAAACTAAGGCTAATTCGCTGGGTGCTGTTACTACAAGAATTTGACATCGAGATTTGTGATAAAAAAGGAACAGAAAATCAGGTAGCAGATCACTTGTCAAGGATAAAGCAACATCAGAATTCAGATAATATGAATATCAATGAGGTCTTCCCAGATGAACAGTTACTGCTGGTAGAAAAAGCTCCGTGGTATGCAGACATTGTTAATTACTTAGCCAGTGGCTATATGGATCCGAATCTCACCTATCAGCAAAAGAAGAAGCTCAGTCATGAAGTGAAATTCTATTACTGGGATGATCCAAATTTTTTGTATAGGAGAGGGGCGGACCAGATCATTAGAAGATGTGTGCTTGAGGATGAAATGAAATCGATCCTCTCACAAGTACATGCTTTGGCTTATGGAGGGCACTTTGGCCCTACTAAAACAGCAGCAAAGGTGCTATAATGTGGTTTCTTTTGGCCTACATTGTTCAAGGATTACCACAATTTCTGTAGGTCATGCGATAAGTGTCAAAGAACAAGTAACATATCAGCACGTCACGAGATGCCACTTAACAACATTTTGGAAGTGGAAATATTTGATGTCCCGGGGGTTGATTTTATGGGTCCGTTTCCATCATCTTACAACAATCGGTACATCCTAGTCGCGGTGGATTATGTTTCAAAATGGGTAGAAGCTAAAGCACTGCCTACAAATGACGCAAGGGTGGTTGACTTCATAAAGAAACACATATTTAATCGATATGGATCACCTAGGGCAATTATAAGTGATGGTGGAACACACTTCCGCAATCGGTTGTTCCAAGCAGTTTTGCATAAGTACGGAGTACAACATCGAATTGCCACTCCTTATCACCCTCAGACAAGTAGACAGGTGGAAACATCAAACAAACAATTGAAAAGAATTTTGGAGGTCACTGTGAATGCATCTCGCAAGGATTGGTCAAAAAAATTGGACGATGGTTTATGGGCATATCGCACAGCTTACAAGACGCCTATAGGAATGTCCCCATACCGACTAGTCTTTGGGAAAGCATACCACCTACCAGTGGAATTTGAGCACAGAGCGTATTGAGCATTAAAGCAGTTAAACATGGACCTCGAAAAGGCTGGAGAAACAAGAGTACTACAGCTACATGAGTTGGAGGAATTCAGAAGAGGGGCATATGAGAATACATCCATCTATAAGGAAAGGACAAAGCAGTGGCACGACAAGAACATCAGGCAACGAATTTTCTGAGTAGGGGATCAAGTGCTATTATACAATTCCCGGCTTAAACTTTTCCCAGGAAAATTGAAGTCTCGATGGTCCGGCCCTTTTACGGTCTCTCAAGTGTTTCCCTATGGGACAGTTGAATTACACCATCCAACTAAAGGAAATTTCAAAGTAAATGGTCAACGCATCAAGCATTATGTGGAAGATTTTCCCACCGCTAAAGAGAGTCTTGATCTAGCTGTTCTCGAATAACTGCGGCACTACGTCCAGCTAATGACTTAAAAGAAGCGCTTATTGGGAGGCAACCCAAGCTCTATTCTTTATTTGATTATTGGTTTATGCTTTGATTTTGTTTTCTTCCGTTAATAATTTATATTATCGTAGTAACTCTTTCTTTTGCTTTTGTAGGAGAATCCATGAAGGTTACATATTGCGAAATTTGAGCTCTACAATGAAAATGAATGAGTGTGAAAAAGGGTGAGGTAAAATAATAATAATAATAATAATAATAATAATAATAATAATAATAATAATAATAATAATAATAATAATAATAATAATGTTTACTAAACGAGGCAGAAACTCAGCGCCTGGCACTAGGCGCTGGGATTTGCCTAATTTGGCAGAAACGCAGCGCCTGGGCGCTGCGTCTGCCCGGTTAGGCAGAAACGGGCGCTGCGAACCGGACCTTCCCCCCTCCTTTTTTTTTTTTTTTTTCTTCCTTTCTTTTCTATTTCTTATACCCTAAACCCCCATTCCTCCTCATACGATTTTCCCCAACCCTTTTTCCCTCTCATCTCTTCCCTTTTCCCTCTCATCTTCTTCCCCTAACCCTTGCCTTTACTCATTTTCATCTCCCCCTCAAACCCTCCAAGGTATACTCTTCCCCTCGCTTTCTTTTTTTTAGTTTTGTTTTTGGTTAAATTTATTTTATCACCTCACCCACATCACATTTCTTGCAATTCCAAATTTTTTCGCCCCCCTCCCACTCTCCTTTGTTGTTTTTCCACATCCCTTTGTTAATAAGTGTGAATTCATCCATCCCAATTAGTTTTCACAACACCATTCCAGGTATGGCTTTTGTATTTGCTCTTCTTACATTATAGTTGTTGCTTTTATGTGCCTATTTTTGTTAATTATGTTACGAGGAGGGCTTGTCTTGTTGTAGTGTCAAGAACTTTGTGTGTGGTGCGAATATTGTGGCATGAATTACTCCCAAATTATAGGCAAATTTTTGGTGAAAATTTGGTGCATTCAATGTGTTTGATGAATTATCTAGGTGAACTTAGTTGGGTACAAGGAGCTGTTTTGGCTATTTTGCTAATTGAATTATGTGGGAATTGCCATGTAGATGATTATGAATTGAAAATTGGGTTTAGAGTACATCTATTGCACGTTCGACCATAGTTTCCTCTTATGGCTAGATTTTTAGCCTTGCCTTATTTTCCTTTATTACTGTTTTTGCTCATGGTTTGCTTTTCTACCCTTGTACAGGTCCAATGCCGCCTAAAAAGAGATCTAAAGCCGCAGCCTCCTCTTCTAACTCATTTGACAGGAGCAAATTCATTAGTATCGAGGCCACTGAACGTTATAATAGCTTGGTGGTACACACGACTTGTATTCGTGAACGTGGTTTTGACAATTATATGACAGAGCAAATAGGTCGGTGGAATTGGGAGGTGTTTGCTCGACAACCACGACCGGCACTAATTCCGGTTGTTAGGGAGTTCTACGCCAATGCGAAAGAGCATCGAGATTTTCGAGTGTTTGTACGAGGTAAATGGATACCGTTTGATAGAACCTCCATCAACAGGTTTTATCATTTGCAAGATATTGAAAATGACGAGTACTCTAGACTTCGTGACGAGGGTGTTGATCCTGATGAGGTTATTCAAGCCTTGACTACAATTGGCACAACATGGAAACGTTCGGAGACTGATGTAATTAACTTTCTTGCTTCTGGTATGACTTCGAGTTGTAAGGCTTGGCACCACTTCATTTCTGGTAAACTTATTCCCAGTAGCAACTTAAGTGAAGTAACAAAGGAACGGGCAACCCTCAATTATGCCATTCAGTGCCGCCTATCCATAGATGTTGGTAAAGTTATTCACAACAACATCTTACATACTTTGAGAGGATCGACTACCAGTGGTCTAGGGTATCCTTCATTGATCTATGAACTTTGCTTAGCGGGTGGTGTCGTCACATACCCGACTGAGGAGGTTGAGCACCCCAAATCGGCTATCACGCAAGCGCGTATTTGGAAGTTCTTACGCCGCTCCGAATCCACCAGTGGACCCCCTCCTCGGAGTGACCAGCCGCCCCGTTCACGCCGACCGACACCAGTTAGTGATCCCACTTCTGCCCTTGCAGCTCAGCTTCATGACATGCAATTGCAAATGAATTTGATGCAAAATATCTTGTGCGAGCAATTCCATTATCAACATGAGTTCAACGCGGTATTGGCTTCGATGTACCCTGATCGAACATTTCCTCAGCCGCCTCTACTACCTGATCACGCTACCAATCCTATTCCGAATACCCAGGACGACGATTAGTCGTCATCCGTCAGGTAAGTCCCCTCCCCATTTTGTTTCTATTTCACATTGAGGACAATGTTTCCGTTAAGTTTGGGGGAGTGTGAATAATTTTGCTTACGTTATTGAGTTCCTCGAATGCTTATGTGTGATTTGCTTGTTTAAAAGAATATAAAAATAAATAAATAAATAAATAAATAAAAATTCGTATTTTTTGCATGCTTGTGTGTGTTAGATAACCTTGCCGGTATTGATATGTGTAATTGAGAACATGCGTTGATTTATGAATTGTGGACGAGTTATGTGTTTGAGTTAGATTTTTACTTATTCATGTGAAATGGAAATTATTTTTTGCACGTGAGTTGATTGTAGCGTTGTACATGAGGAGGTTGATTCACGCTTATAGGTTGAAATAGAGAACTTAGATGCTAAACCCAAATAACCATTAAACATCACAATACCCTTAAACCAAATTTAGGATGTTTAGATGATTGCACTGTTGTAGGAAAACTTGAAGATAAATGTGGACTGTCTGAGACTAATGGGATGAAAATTGGGTGAAAACCTTAAGTTAGAAGTCGATTTTCGAGGATAGGTGTTTAATAAGGGACAAACTAATCATCGCATAAAAAAAAAAGATCCCAATGAGGACAACTTTAATAATCTCATTGTGAATCATCTCTTCGTAGCCTTTATGACTCGAGTGATTAAGCCTGTAAGGGTTTAAAACCTGGTGCCCTAAAATCATCTGATTTGGGAGTCATCGGCCTAAAGCTCGCTACAAGGGTCATTTAGAAAGTTTAAGAGAGAGACGTCCGCACAAAGAGTGATTAAAGAATAAAGATATATATGAAAAAAAGAATAAAAAAAAGAAGTTGATTAAGCCCGAACACTTGTTTTAGAGGATTAGATCTTTGATAATGGGTAAGTAACTTGGTTGATTCCTAGAGGTTGAAGCAGTCAAAAATAATGAAAATCCTCATTTGTTGACATATGGAACTACAATCAGTAAAATCTAACCAAACTTGAGTGGTATAAGAAATTAGTATTGAAAATTTAACCTTTGGTTACACCCTTGGAAAGAGAAAAGAAAATAAGTTTGGGGTGTGTGAATCCCACAAGCAAAGTAAGGAAAAATTTGACTTCTAAGGTTGGGAATTGGGTCAACTTATTATTGTACAGCGTTTCACTTGACTCTCCACACACACACCCGTTTTGCATTGAATAAGTGAGAATTTAACTTTTGCATTATAGCTTCAGTGGTTCATGGAATCGAAGTTATGTTTTTAATTCTAAGACATGAAGGCAAGTTATCTAGCGAAATTTATTTTAATTGATTTTGTTTGTCTTGATTGTGCTTGTGTGTCCGTTAATTATTCTTATGGGTTTTAGTGTTTGCTCGAGGACTAAAAATGGTTAAGTTTGAGGGTATTTGATGAGTTTGTTTCACTCATGATTTTCGCACAATTTTAGCTTGATTAAATGCTAGATTTTATGAGTGTAGAACGTTTTTGATGTGTTTGTTAGTGTTGTTTTGAAGATAAGGAGAAGCAATGAGAAAAGAAGTATTGAAGTGGACGAAGAGGCCAAAAACACGGAATTGGGGCAGAAAGATGGCGCCTAGGCGCTGAAGACACGGCGCCTATAGATTGGCGATTTAGGGTGCGTTTTTTTTGGGCCCTTTTTAAAGCCATAGAAACCCTACTTTTACATAAAAACGTGGAGGCACCTATAAATACATCCTCCTCATACTTTTGAAGGCTTTTGGACATATTGGAGAGAAAAACAACAAAAAGGGAGATTCAAAGGAGAAATTTAAGAAGATTAACACCAAGAATTGAAGATTGGAAGCACTCATTGAAAGAGGAAGGAGATCTTGGTTCAAGAATTCAACTATTTCTTCTACATCTTTATTTCAAACTAGGTGATGTATTCTAAGACAATCTCCTATTATTCTTCTATTATTATGACTAGTTAAATTTGATTTTAGGGCGAACAATGTAATCTTTTGGAACCCTTTATTTCATGCAATTGAGATTCTAGTGCTTTTATATTTCATGTGTTGATTTTAATGTTGTTCTTAATACATTTAATTACTTGATCACTAATTAGATGATTTGTGAACAATGATTGCGTAGAGATGCGGATTATTTGTTTAGACCACGTGTTAAAACCCGATAAATTGATATAATGTCTACCTATATTGATTGTTGCGGTCGTGTGTGAATTCTTAGAACCAATGTTTCGTTTAATTAAATTTAATTTGCCTAGATATGGAATTAAACTAATTAAGTAGGTTCAATGAGAACTCGAGAGGGGTAAGTTGAATACAATAGAAGAATTCGACCGAACACTACCTTAGATTTTATGAATCTTGATTTATGAAGTAAAGGTGACCAATAGGTGAAATTGTTTCGCCCTAACGTCCATTTATTGTTTGAATTCTCAATCACTTTTCGTTGAATCCAATCACATTTTTAAGTCTTTAGAATAAAAATCACATTTAATCATTGTTTTTTATTTATATTCGACAAATAGTAGTTAAAGAAAGATTAAATTAAGTGCTACAAAATAGTCCTCGTGGGATCGATAACCGGACTTTTAAGTCCACTATTACTTGTTATGGATCGTACACTTGCGAAACAAAATTTTACAACAATGATTACCCGAATTGTAGGTTCTCTTTTTTAGCTTTTGATGTAAGCCACTTCTCATGCTGGACTGGATTGTACTCACTTACTTCCATCTGGAATTACACTTAAAATCACCCAGATAGCAAGAAAGGTAAATTTCTTTAACAAAATCAGCTAAATTTTTGTTTAGCCAATCTAGCAGACATGCATGGACTCAAATAACCCTTCATTTGGTCGAAAGATGGAATCGGTTAATTTTTGTCTTTGTCGGGTTAAGAGTGTCTCAGCAGAATTTAGAACTTTTGACGTTTCTATATATCAACATTTTCAATCAGGAATGTGTCTTTTTCTAAGTCAATATATGTTTAATTCCTGTTTTTTGGAAAAGCGCACAAGGTTTGCTCCCCAATATCAGTAAGACTTGGAAGAGTACAAGAATTGTATGGAAATAACTTTGCAGATTAATGAAAACCTGCACAGAAAAAGAAATCTCAATATTCGAAAAATCATGCTATATTTAGTCCTGTTGGAGGTTATTGGTATACTTACTGAAAAGGGCTACAAAACTGTGAGCAAAAATAACACTGTAGATGAACGGCATCCTGAAAGAGATCTCAAAATTCAAGAAATCATGTTATAAATCGAAAGTGCAGAATTTTGAGGAAGTAAACCCAACACTTACAACAATGTCTATCTGCAAAACAAAAAATAATAAAATGATTACTTAAAACAACATGAAAGAAATAGCATAAAGTGGAGCAAATAACTATGGCAACCCAGAATCACTCTCTGCTTTGGATCAATTCATGTTCAGTGCCACCAAATAAATCTCTCATGTTGACATTGAAGATTTAAATTGAAGCAAAAAAGAGTGACAAGTATGAATCTCAAAATAACCACTTAATTGAAAAGGAAACACAGTTATTATGATCCAAACCAAACAACAGATTCCAGCATAAATTCATCAAAAACCCACAGAGGATTTACATTAACAAATCCGATGAAACCCTTCTCAGTGCCACCGACATTCAAAGCAAATCAATTCGTGACAGTAAGAAAAACCATTGACACTTGAAGCTGATCATCTGTTAGACCAACAAACAAAATCCAAAATAGATCCTTCTAGATTCATCCCAACAAAGAATCATTAACATGAAATTATAGAACCAAAGAGAACTTAGAAAACATAATTGCTGAATTAACCATACATAAAATGGAAAACGGTAATAAGAAATTCACTCAACCTAGCCCAACCTATATGGAATTGAACTAAATTGTAGAAGAAATGTAGAGAAACTAAGAAGGATGAGCAGGGTAACTAGAAAAGATCGAGAGATCAAAGGATCACACAAAAAATTTAAATCCCTCATCTCTCTCTCAACTAATTTGATACCAAACGCCTGCAAGCACAAGTAGAATAAAAAAAACGTGTTTTTACATCACAACTTTAAAACAAATGTAAAGAGCAAGGCAAGTTCAAATCTGGTTGGTCCTAATAACCTTCTTCCTTCCCCATTTGAGTGGAAACAATTTCTTTCTCTTGTCAAAAAGAAACCACAAACATAACACATTCACAGAAAATTCACATAAAGAAATCCAATGAAACCCTAAATTCAAAAAAGATCCTTCAAAATTCATCCAAATACAACATCAAAGAATATAATCATAAAGACAATGGAATTATAGGAACTAGGAGAACATTGTCACTCTGAAAACATAATTTCTAAAATAACCATTGGTAAAATGAAAAAGGAACAATAAAACAAACACAAAAGGCACAAATTACATTAAAAATTCATCTCACAAAGAATTCATGGAAACAAACAAATCCAGCAAGATTGATCATCATCCAACGAACCAGACCATAAAAGATCCTTCAATATTCACTCAAATGTAGCAAAAATAACGCAATCAATAAAGACACGGAATTCATTATCACACTAAGAAACAGAAATTGAAATAAGTATACATAAAAGAAAAGAAAACCCACAACTTACCCAGTTATCCTTGCTCAACTCAAACACAGAAAACAGAAAATTCACATAAATAATTCTAGCTAACCGAAAATTGAACTGAGGAAACATACTTCAAGATTCAATTCAATGCACCAAAAAAGAATGTATTCATGAAGATATAAAAATTAAAGAAAAAAGAGAAGATGATACACTCACTGTACATAATATAAAAAGGGAACAAAGATCCATCCAAATACACCACAAAAAGAACACAATTGTAAAGAGAAAAACAGAGGACATTATTGTTAGGGAATACACCGATTATGTGTATATTATATTCACAAAACGCAACTTACATGTTCACGAAATCGAAACAAGGTTTCGACTTACCGAAATGGAGTTTGAGAAACTAACCAATGATTATCGAATCTGACTATTTCCATTCTTGAATTAAAACATGTGGTTCTTCATATCGAACCTTACATAAACCATATAAATAAATTTAATCATTTTTTGAAATCAAGTATGAAGAAATGAAAATCAGAAATAAGAAAAAATTAGATGCAAGTGATGCTATTGGCCTTAGCGAGTATAACTCTTTCATTAAGATGAATTTGTCCCGCATCGGTGCTAACGATTTTTCGACAATCATCTCCGAAGATTACTCGAACGAAATTCCCGTAGCATAACCATGATTTTGATGCAAAAGATAATCAGTTCTTCAATATGTTTTTTATGCATAGTAAAGTGTAAAATATGGAATGGAATGAAATTTCTGAATAAATAAATTGGGGTCAATATATAGATATTAAAAACGTTTGTCTCAAAAGACTCAACTTATGGAAGAGACACAACCATTGGAATTAGTCTCTATATTTAAAGAGACACTTCTCTTGAAAAATAATAATGTTAAAAGTCATAATCTTTTATATAGAAAGACACTTTTTTAGCCAAATAATTTCTAGAACGCACTTTTCCATTATTCACGTATTTAAGTGATTTAAATTTTGGCTTAATTTGTCATTCACCAAATAATACAAAATTTCCAGCAAAATTCCAATAATCCCCCACATAAATGAAAATTAATGTAAATATCACATGTCTAAACAAACGCCATAATCGGCTTTACAACCCCATTTTATCCACTTTAGACTTAGTATTATATTATCCTTATAATTAGTATAAAGGTTTTCTTGTAAGTATTATGCTCTATGTTCAATCAACTTTGGACATAAATATTTTTATATATAATTAATGCAATTAAATGACAGATCTATTATTTAATTAATAGACAATTAAATAAATAATAGAGTCCGTAGATTCAAATATTTGTAATTTGTTAATTACAAGGAGTTGTGACTGTGAGATACAAATTACATCTGATTGAATTTTAAATCATCTGTGGTCGTAAGTAATAACGAGATACGGATATCGTTATTACGGATAGACCATCACGTGTGGCATTTCTTACTTGTGCAGTAAGTAAAGTGTGGTGACACTTAAATGAACACGTGGATGTTTTGTTATAGAACTTTTTGGAGACCCGTCGAGAGATTCCACATGGATAACTATCTGAGTGTTAGTGGTTAATCTCTAATATTCGGTGTTGGTTAATCTCTAATATTGAGGTCGTCATGGTACCTTATATGAGGACAGTCATACTTTGACGGTGTTGGATGTTGCTCTGAAAAGGGCCGCTAATACGACATCGTTCGGGTACGTCAAGAATCGTATGAAGGTTGTGATTGATCAATAAAGAATTCGTCACTCTTAGATAGTAGGAGATTATAATCTACGTTTCATTCAATTAAGTCGATGATGAAATTCTTGGCCAAGGTATACTCATCAGTCGAAAAGGAGTTTTCGACTTATATTGACTTAATAGTGGAGTGAAAGATATGATCGATGATTGAGATTGACACAATTCCATATCTCGTAATTGATCAGATCATATTGACGAAGGGATTATAGTTTCACGGTAAACGAACAAATTTGGTTTTGTCATACCACGTGACATTTCCCGTCACATGTATTGCCCTGACACATTGCTAGATGTCCCTGACACATTGCTAGATGTCAATCAGGGACGGCGAGTGTGAATTGACGATAAATTAAAATGGTGTTTTAATTCATCAATTTTGATTAGATCAAAATAATATTTCACGTCGTTAGGCAACCTAATAGGTCGCACACAAAAGAGAATTGGAAGATTGCAAATTGCCAATTGGTTAATTTAACAATCGTTGGATAAATTAATTAATTGGATTTGTTATTTATATTCCCGAATTAATTGGATTAATTAATTCACGGACCAAGTTTAATTAATTGGATTAATTAAATATTGGACCGGACCGGACCGGATCGAGCCTATTTGGGTTTATATAAATAAATACATGGCTAGCGTAAAAAGGTCCATATGGTTTTCATTATTCTTGCTGGCACAAGAGAAAACCCTAGAAGCTGCAATCTTATTTTCTGTGTGGATTACCGTTGGAGACTGGACAATTGGACAGATATGGTGGCGAATCAAGGTTGATGGAACAAAAAGAAAAACAAAAAGATTGCAGATCTGGAAAAAGTACAATCTTATCACAATTTCTATCTAAATACAAAGGCGATTCTTGGTAAGAATCGAAAATTATTTTAAATTCCGCTATGATGTATAAGTAGATTCCCAACATTTCTATCATTCTACCTTCATAGAAGCAAACGTAACTATTAAACTGAACTACCCCCACAATTCCTCAATTTAGTAATGTTGCATCTACAAATTTTGAACTTTTCATTTCAAGTTTACAAGCAAATAACCCCCCACATTCTTGGGTTATATACTTGAACTTAGAATTCAACAACTCTTTTATAGTTCTATTCATCTGTCTCTTAGATAATATCTGTATTGAGTGTTTCATGAAAGTCTAAGTACTTTCAAAATAATGGTCGTTGACTCACAATTTATTTCAATTAAAGTCAATTTCAACAATGAAGAGGGGGGAATCACAAGAATTGCAACTTCTCTTATCACATTGTGACATTTCGCATGATAGTTTGTGTTCTCAAGAGACACAACATTACAAAAGGACACACCTCTTGAAATAATCTCGACGAAGAGACAAACCCATTGAAAAATAATTATATCGAAAGTCGTGATTTTTGATATGAAATTATGCACATTTTCATCTAAATTGATCTTAGAATATTTCATAATATTCTTTCATAATTTTCCACCAATTCCAAGTAATCAAATTAGGACAAATTACATTTTGTCATATTCTTATGCACTATATATTTTTGCACAAATCATCCCATTTAATTTTATTGAAGTCAGAAATTTAACTAAATCATCACATTCAAACTTTTCCAGATTTAAAGGAAGTTCAACACCATTGCCAACTTTAGGTACAGTTTGTCTTAATGTTTTCGCAACAATTTTCACTAAAACAAATCACAATTTGTCATACTTTATACAAATATAACTGGCATAAAAGTCATCTCACTTCCATAGGATTAAATGAGGCTATCAACTTTAATCAAAGTTAGTATAATTTTAATAAGATATAAAAATTTAACCAACTAATTCCAATAAAAGAATAGTCATGAAAGTTCATATGTTTTCACAATTAGTTGACATCTATTCCAATAACTTGGAGTTGTACTAATGACCAACATATATAAATTCTATTAAATAAATATACATGTCATATTATTTGATAGGATAACCAAGTTGATGATAGATTACGAAATTGGATTTGAAAATGCATTTAGAAAATGAAGAGTCATCATTTCATAAATTGTCATAAAAACCACGTGCACTTTTTCAAAATAAACCAACTTCATGGTCCTTGACTAACTTATGGAAAGACACATATTAACGTACATATATATGATTAAAAATTGCAACCATGTGCAATATATAAAAAATCACATGTTTTAATTTGAGAATGGAAATGGTCACAATATATATTGATTAACAATATATAATACTTCACTTTCATCATATACTAAACAAATCAATGGCATGGACACTTAAGACACAATTCATATAATAACAAAATAGTTTCTCGTGTGCACGTAAAACATAAATTTGTGTCGAGTTAATGCAATCGGATTTTATCATCCAATCTATTTAATACTTTGTTCATGCAAACAGAATAATGAAAAATATAAATGCACGAGGCGAGTATAACCTTAAGATGAATTTACCTCGCATCGGTGCTAACGGTTTTCAGACAATCATCTCCCAAAATACAACGACCACATCAAGTCATAGGAGCACTCCAAATGGTTTCGACCAACAAACTCCGAACGAAATTTCCTCTCTATCATAACCATGATTTTGATACAAAATATAATCAGTTCTTCAAAATGTTTTATGCATAATAAAGTGTAAAATATGGAATGGAATGAAATTTCTAATTAAATAAATCCAAACATATGGGGTCAATATATAGATGTTGAAAAGGCTTGTCTCAAAAGATACAAAACCTATGGAAGAAACGCAACCATTGAAATTCATCTCCATATTTAAAGAGACACGTCTCTCGAAAAATGATAATGTCAAAAGTCATAATCTTTCATATAGAAAAACATCTTTTCAGCCAAATAATTTTACGCACTTTTCCAATAATTCACGAATTTAAGTGATTTAAGTTTTGGCTTAATTTTCCATTCACCAAATAATACAAAATTTACAGCAAAATTTCAACAATTATCGCTCCGATACAGTATACATAAAATGAAAATGAAAGCCAGATCTCTTATATTGATTCAAACAAAAACACAAATTCCATTAAAGATTCAGCCCATATAAAAATGTATAGAACAAATACTAATACAGTAAAACCCAAGATTTAATCATCAATCCAAAAGGACGAGATCCATCCAAATACACCACAAAAGAACACAATTGTAAAGCCAAAAATAGAGGACATTATTACCCAGATACAGTATACATAAAATGAAAATGGAAGCCGATCTTATCAATATTCAAACAAAACACAAATTCCATTAAAGATTCAGCCCATATAAAAATTTATAGAATAAATACTGATACAGTAAAACCCAAGATTGATTATCAATCCAAAAGGACAAGTTCCATCCAAATACACCAAAAAAAGAACACAATTGTAAAGACAAAAACAGGGGACATTATCACTCTAGGCACACAATTGCTGAAATAGCCATTCATTGAATAAAAATGAAACACCAAAAACAAACCATAAAAGATCCAGCAAAAACCCAAAGAGATTTCACAGAAATAATTATTCTGAAACCCAAAATTGATCATCAATTCAATCCAGAAAATAACTTACAAGATTCATCCCAATGAACCAACAAAGAACACTATTGTACAGATAAAGAAATTATAGAGACAAGAGAGAACATAATTGTTGAATCCGAAAACTTAGAGATTCAATGAAAACACTCAGAGAATTCACAAAAACAGAATCCCTTGAAACCCCATTTATCATCATATACTCAAAGAAATTAGAGAAATTATCGTGAAAATGTGACTGATCTGATTTTTGTTGAGTATCTTATTATTAACTTAATTCTCTGTTACTCTAGAACAGCACTTGAATCCATCTTCAAAATCCTTGTCTAGTTCTTCTTGATGAAAAAACCTGGAGACAACGGTCAGAATTGCAGAAAGAACCATAAAATGAAAAACCTCAGTAAATTCACAAAAACAAATCCAGTGAAACCCAATTTGATCATCAGTTGGACCAAAGAACAAAACCGTGAATTTAAACAATACTTCATCAGTGTATGAATGAATAACAAAAATAATAATCGTATAGCTAAAGACATTATAGAAGTTATTGTAAAAAAGTGACTCACCCGTTTTTCGGATAATTTACTGATTATTATAGTACTTGAATCCATTCGACTCATCGCCTAAAACACTGAGAGAAAAACCCAGAAGACTCATCGCCTCTCTTTCTACAAGGAGTTGATTTATAAAAATGAATTCTTCACAACGATCATATTTTCATCAATTTCATATTCACCGTTGGATTAAGAACAAGTAGACGGTTCAGATTTTAGGAATTTTACAAGCCCATTTTGAAAATTTACTGTTGGATTAAGTTTTATTGCTTATAAAAATACAAAATCTAGTTAATTTCTTTTCTTTTCTTGTGTCATTATAATATTGATAACCTCAAAAAATATTAATTTGTGGAAAAAGGATCATTTTTGTTGGAAATCGGTAACCTGTTTTGCTCAAGATTAATAATTTTTTAATAAAATTCATTGAAACTTGAAAATGAAAATGAATTTACTATTACAGCACTATTTTGTTTCTAGGGGGTTAGATTTTGAATTGCACAATAATATATTATTTGTGTTTTTTTTTCTTTTTAAAGTATTGATTAGTGCCACCAACATGAGTATCTTTAGCTATAGAGGAAATTGTTTCGTGAAGATTTTTGTTTGAACAGAAACATGTGCCAAATGTATTTTAGTTATATTTAATATGTTTATTTTTAATCATCATTGTAGTGGCGAGGTATCGAAATTGATAAAAAAAAAAAAGAAAAAGAAAATAGAGATTGAATTTTTAAACTAATCCAATTGTATTCTATCATAAAACGTGTTTTAGCGATAGTAGGCGCATTATGAGTAAGTTGAAATTATTAAATGTCCTCTTTGACAAGCAAAATGTAGAAATTGCCCAAGTTTGAAAAGGTTATAGCAACAAATTTCCGTCTAAATCTTGTTTTTTATCCTGTTTTGCATCTTTTCAATCCCCGAGCCTCGGCACGTATCTTTAAATCTTGATTTTCGCTTCATACTTCCATCTCTTGATCCACGACCCTTCATTCTCTATTAATGCACACATTCGTCTCCTAAAAATTATAAAACAACGAAAACTCAATAGAAAAAAGAGGAATAAACTAACATTTGTATAAGTAAATAACTATAAATAAGTGTAAGAATTGCACTTACTATCAATCTCGCCAAACTTACACTTTATTAGTACTCGGGCAAAATCAAGTTAAAGTCCATAAGTGAAAATTGATAAGGAAATACAACTTAATAGAATGAGATATTTTCACTCCTTTGACAATGATCCCATTTGGATACAAATGCATGAACAGGCTTGAATAAAGTGAGCCTAAAGAATCCAAATTGGGTAATATGTTTTCATGGGACCAAAATGGCCCCCATATGCTGATGAATGGAATGCTCTAATATTTTCTCCGTTTCATCCTCCGACAAGCATCATTGAATTATTTATTCGATATGTCCCTCTTTTAAATAACAATGGATCTTTCCAGAAGTAGTGTTTCACATCAACAAATAATCTCTTCCATTGTTGGTAGGAGAAGTCCGGTAGAACAATATTGCTTACTAAATAATTCACATAATTAGTATATCATGGTGCCTCGGAAACTTGTAGAAGATGGAGGATTTGGAGAAATTTCTCATCTTGAAAGGACTTATTTTATCTCTTCAACTTCCATCTTCTCAGATTACTTAAGTTGGGGATAGATAATCGGCAACTTGAGAATTTCTTTGTCTCAAAATTTCAAGTCAAACTATTGAAAAAAAGAAGAACCCATGAATCAACATTGATTTGACATCTTTCTTTGCCAGCAGATATTAAAGAGTCGAATGATTCGTTCGGCAATAACTTTAAAGCTAGTGAGGTAAGACCAAAATTTTTAAAATGCATATGCCACCGCAAAATTTCCTTCTCAGTAGTTGCATAATTCAATTGGGCATCCGTCAATGTTTGCCTAGCATTATAGATCACATGGAAGACTTTATCCCTAGTTTCCCCGAAAACCACTCATACAGCATAGTTACTTGCATCACACATAAGCTCAAAAGAAGAATTCCAATTCAGTGAAAAGCTTTTCTTTGAATGTTAAAAACTTGAAGACACTCTCAAGAGAAAATGAATGGAAAGTTTTTTTTTTTCCAGCAAAGAGCTTCTTTATGAGTGTTAAAAACTTGAAGACACTATCAACAGAAAAAGAATTCTAGCAAAGAGCAAAGTGGCTTTGTGATCTTCGAGAAATAATCAATAAAATGCATGTAAAATTTTGATCCTTCACCGAAATTTAAGGAGGTAAACTTATCAATGGCATGGCTTTATGTGAAATTCGATGGCCTGGTACAATACTTTCTTGAACCATAAAATAAATTTTTTTTTTTCTAATTATTCTTGAATCATAAAATAAAACTTTTTTCTAATTAAGTACCAAGTTTGTCTCTTCACACCTCTTGAAGACCATGCCCAAATTTCTCAAAAACTCATCAAAATAAAGCCCCAACCACGAGGAAATCATCCATGAACATCTCAAAAAATCTCTCAACCATATTAGAGATAGCTAACGGATTCATTGCAAAGACCCAAAAAAACATCCTCATAAATGCAAATATCCCATCTGGGCATGTGTAAATGGTTTTTTCTACCTCCTTCAGGACCATTGGAATTTGATTATTCCCCAATATCTGTTCATGAAGCAATAATGAGATTGTCCAGCCGATCATTCAAGCATTTGATCTAAGAATGGAAGGGGAAAATGATCTTTACGATCATTTTAAGAGAGAACTGAATCCAAATCAAACTTCAGAAAAAAATATAGAAAAAATAAAAACTGATTTAGCAGAAAAAAGGAGTGTTCATTCATGCATTAATTAATTCAACCAGACTCCCTCTTTCTTTTAATATTATCTAGAGGAAACTCCAAACAGAAGCAGAGAAAGTTACAAAGACCAAACAGAATCAGTCATAAACACAAAAGCAGCACTTTTATTACAAGGAACACAATTAATTCATCATACTTAGAAGATGTAATCAATTTGCTCCTATTAACACAGACACAAATTATTAAACTAATACGTTTTTCTCCATCTCTGCTTCAAATTCCGGTCTCTCATTTGCAATTGCATGGATTGCACTTGCAGTCAGAGCCGCACTTGCACCCATTCTCCGCACCCATCTCGGACTCAGATCCCTCAACATATCTGAAAAATAAACACCAATTTTAGACACTTCTTCTATTTTTTTTTTTTTTGTACAAGAAAAAAAAGCCTTTAATTAAATTGAAATTATACGTCTTCTGGGGAGCAACGCCGAGAACCAGAGTCTCGGTGGTGGCGGCGGCCTCCGAGTAACTCAAATCTGGGTACATACCGCATCTGCACCAAAATATATGAAAATTTTGGTTAGGACATGAATACGAACTACTAAATTAAATTGAGCGACTCGGCTGCATCCTTACCCTCCACAGCCGCTGCCACACTTGCAGCCAGAGCCACACCCACAGTTTCCTCCACAGCAAGACATTTTCGATGATTTGAAAGAAAATTCACTCAGGATAAGACGATTTCGATGTAGGACGATTTTAATGGGAACGCCCATGACCCGTATTTATAGGCCCGTGGAAAAGCAAGAGGGTGGATACTGACTGTCCACGTGTCTTGATGAGTGCACCCCGACCCGCCTATTTTCATCCACGTATATGTCGCTTTCATTTGCTCTAATTTTCCAACTTCTTTACGATTGTTTGGTTAAGTATAAAAAAATTTATTAAGTAATTCTTATTTTATGGTTATATTAATTATACTTTTTAATTTTAATTTTAATTTTAATTACATATTCATGAAATTCACATTTTTTTCTAATTAAAATGAAAAATATGACTGTTATATATCACATCAATCCATCAAATTTGAATTTCTATCTCTTGTGTGGACTATAACGACTATATTTTTCATTCTCATTCTTCCAAAAATGAGAAACAAATGGGGGCTAATTTTATCAAAATTTACTGAAATTTTGAATTTAATTCCCACCAACCCGGGACTTAATAAATAAGAAAAATGTTAATTCGTCCTTGTTTGTCTATCATTCTTCAAAAATTCCTTTTTTTTTTTTTTTTTTTCTAAAACTCATTTTCAATCATACATTTTCATAATAAAATATTTTGCACGTAAATCAAAAATTTCTCTTGACCTTTTAACCTCACATTACCATTCCAAAAGTATAGGCACATAAAACTACATATCGAAAAAAAAAAAAAAAAAGAACACAACTTACTTGAAAAACTAAATTTAAGTAATTTTTGGACTTATCCAAACATGCATGTCTTCCGGTTTTCTTAATGCATTTAAGATCTGAGAGATGAAAAGATAAACTTAGATTAATGAAAAATTGGGTTAGGTTAAACTTTTTAATCTTTTCATTGCAGGTTTCATTATGATTATGCGATGAAATGCTTGAGGGGTAGGTTTCACTTTTAGGCCGTTAGACACTTTGGTCAATGTGTGTGAATATATATATATATATATACACATGCACGGAATGAAAAAAGCATTTATATGAAATAATTTTAAGATTTCAAAATCAATAATAATAAAGGAAAAACCTGTTTGGCTAGAGTCAAATCCCAACTGGGGGCACATGGGCACCCTGTTTTTTGGCTAGAATTTGACCCTGGTCAAACAGCACGGCTCAATAATAAACTCGGTATCCTTCAAAGTACTTGTTTGGGTTTCATTGTATAATGAAGATGAGTGATGACTCATTAATATTTGGCTTTGACTTCAAAATAAAAGAATATATATACACACACACACAGAGATGAGTTGAATTAAAAATGCTTTTATATGAAATAATTTTAAAATTTCAAAATCAATACTAATAAATCTAGTATTCTTCCAAGTACTTGTTTGGATTTCATTGGATAATGAAGATGAGTGATGACTCATGTGTAAATAGTAAGTAAGTAATAATAATAAATTTGCGATTAAAATTAATATTTGACTTTGACTTCAATATAAAAAGAGATTATAATGAAATCCAAACAAACTCTAAATTTGAAATCTGCTACATAAATTATTTTCTATATTTTTATTTATTTAATTTTTACATCTATTAGAAGATTTATAATAAAATCTACAAATTGAAATATCTGAAGAAATATTTCTTCAAAATTTTTTACAAGGGACTGATTTGTAAACATGATTAAGTTGAAGCACTAAAAGATTACATTTTAGAGTACAAGGACCAATCAAGTTTTTTAGATGCTGAATTAGACTAAATTAATTGACGGGTGCCAACTCGTAAAATCCATTAATTGGAATAACAGAGACAAAACAATATTCACATTGTCAAGTTGAAGAACTAAAAATGTATATTTTAATATTTAGGGACCTTTTTGCACAGGATGTGAAGTCCAGGGACTAACCAAGTTTTTAACTAAATAGTTATATTGTATCATTCTTATATACTAGAGATTATTTTTAGATTTATAAAAACACCTGTCATAATCACTTAAATAATCTCTTCTAATATTCATTGAATCCATGTCATATCTATTTGTTGACATATATTTTTATTTTTTTATTTTTCCATTTCTGGTTCTACTTTTTTACAGAAGTATTTTTTATATCAATTATTGAGAATCGGGATCCATTTATTTTATAAAAATCATGCAACAAATATAGAATTTTTTGACGAAAAAATCTTATAGACAACACATAACGCGACATAATTGAAGATGGAAAAAAAAGAGAAGCAGTCCACTTAGATTTTGTCACATCAACATCAGTATAAGTTTTGTTAAATTTTTTCGGATTTATGACTTTATTGATTTTATAATATATTGTGGTAGGATCATTATAACAGCAAAGAAAGGAAATATCCCATCAATTCGTGGCTTTTTCTATGAGAAGTTGAATATGTCATTTGTTGAATTTCTATTCGGTGAATGAATATTATGTCACAGTCACATTTCATAGTAATTTGGTGGGTCTGATTATCACCAAATATCTTTTTCTTTGATAAGGGAAATATCCCATCAATTCATGACTTTTTCTATGAGAAGTTGAATATGTCCTTCGTTGAATTTCTATTACGTCACAATAATATTTCATAGTAATTTGGTGGGTCGGATTATCACCAAATATCTTTTCCCAGAATAAAGGCGTAGGCCCTATCCAAACAGGGGGCCTAATTGAGGCGGTGCCGATGCCCCCTCCAATAGGGGGCGCAAGTTCAGCCCCACGTGGCCCAATATTGTTTGCATCCAATGCATGAATAAAAATTTGGGCCAGAGAAGAGAGAGAAAAAAAAAAAAAAAAAAAAAAAAACACTACTTTCGTAATCTCAGCACGAACGTTGATTCCTCGAATGTCAAAGACGTAATGCAGAGGATCACTAGATAAATTTGCTCAATGGAGATGTTGTGACTAGTTTTCTAAAGAAAGCAATGAAGAGTATGACAGTTGAGAAGTCTCTTTATTGTGGAGAAAGTGTTAGGTTTTGTTGATTTATTGCAAGGGGCATTATGTTCTTTTGACACGCTTCTTGAAGAGTATATACTTTGTAGTTGGAGGAGTTGTTTAGGAAGGGTAGTCGGTCTACATTTGTATTTCTGGGCCTCAATTATTTTATATAAAAATTCGAATTCAAATTTATCAAATTTTGTTAAAAATTTGCTAAATTGGTAGAATAAACATGGGCTTTATTCTTCATAGTTGCCGGCCCTAATATTTTGGGGGGTCAAATACCAACTTCAAATATGGAACCGTTATATTTTGATCCTTTGTACATAGAGTTTTATTATAATTATAAAGAATCTGATATAGACTACTAAGCTCCAAAGTTTGATGGGAAAATAACAAAATGTCATTTTTCAACATGCAATCCAAATTATAAGTGAAATTTGGCAAATAGAATTACAATGCAATGACAAAAGGGTCTGTTTGTTTCTTCGATCATTTTCTCCTTTCAACTATTTCAAACAAAATTGAATATGCATTTGAATGATTTATCTACAAAATTAAAGAATATTGACCATAAGAGTATAGTAAGAAAATAATGAAAATGATGATCTAATACAAATAAGCTTCTAATTTTATATTAATACATAAGAAATTAACTTACAAATAAAAAGTATGAATACGGACAAATAATTATTAAATTCAAAGTACTTTCAACAAACATTTAAAAAGATTATTATCATGATATTAAAGCAAAGCAATAATAATACCAACCTATGTATTCTATAGTATATGTTTTGAAGATAAGATAGAAAGAAAAAAACTTATAAGACCGTAACAATAATAGAGAGATCAGACCAATCAGCTAAATGGAATCTTCAAAATTTTAATTCAATGGGAGATAATTTATTTCTTGTTGAGTTGAAAAAAAATAAAATAAAATTATGGTGGGTGACTCCTGGACGTGAATTTTGAAGAAATAAAGAGACCTTGTATTGGATTAAGAAAAGAAAATAAATGTTTGAAAGATAATGGGTCAAATTAGTTAGAAAGAGTAATGCTACTATGTGGTGCTAGTGTAGCATTAAATAATATGTGGAATTAAATAAATCATTTATAGCATTACTCTACGTTTTATTCCATATATATATATATATATATATATATTTTAAAGATATTTGTATTTTGCAATTTTTATTAATTTCTTGTGTTTGCATATGATAATTCTTTTTCAAAGAATTTCATAAATATAATTTTTATTTTCCTTTTTCATCCAATCAATTAACTTTGCATAATTTGATGCCCTCATCAAAGCGAGGTCTTAAGCAATCACCTACCTCATTTATAGTTAGAGTCGCCACTACCTAATACTATTCATTTACTTTGACATCTTCATTTCTACTATATTCTTCATATGGACATAAGACATTCTACTTCATAATCCAAAAATTACCTTTGGCCTATTGAAGAAAGGGGAGCTACGAGTTTAATCAACACTTGGATTAAAATATACTTTAGTTTCCTAAACTAAAGTTGTTCGCATTCTTGTTCACTTTTGAGGAGGAAAAACTAGCCATTCTTTCAAGAAAGTTGATAAATGTGAGATATTATTGGGATTCTCCGAGCACTCAACTTGAAAGTCTGGTCCGCCCTTTCCAATCCTTTTCCACTAGGCTGTTTTTTTCCCCTTAAAATAATAAAGATTAAACAAAAGCCGAAATGGAGCATTTATCGATGAAAACAAAAATCAGAAGGATGTGAGGCTTGACCTCCTATCAGATCCAGCGGCAGGGTGGAGGTTCGAATCCTGGTGGAAATCTGCGGCCAAATTTATTTGGTATGGAGCAATCACTTTGGAGGAGGATCTCTTGTGCGCAGAAGTGTACAAGCGGTGGGGGGAACCTGTGATCCAATTGAGGTATAACCCGCGATTTACCCCCTCCAAGATTCTAGGGGCAAGGGTCTTGGGGGTACAGGATTTAGTCTAGTGTAAGTTGGGATACCTGGATATCAAAAAA
>NW_019249636.1:180801-249044 GCF_002742605.1 Olea europaea var. sylvestris
TATCTCGGGACATAGTTCAGTGGTGCAAAGGACATGAGTGAGATTATCTCACGCTTTGCTGGCAGTCGCAGTGTGGAGATTTGATTCTTGAGACATGGAATTGGACTTCTTGTAAGTGCAGTGTACAGGCATTTCTTATTCCCTGACCTGTTGGGGCACATCCCGTAATTTACCTCGCTCACAAAGCTCTATGGACGGGACGGTGGGGACCCTCAAGATTGGGGTTCAACCTTTATTATTATTATTATTATTATTATTATATAGTTCCATAAAGCACTATGCCACTCAATACATAATAAATAAATAAAATCCGAAAAACAGTCCCTTTTCCAGCCTTCACATGGGTTGTTGATTGCCATAGACCTACAAAATTTCTCCTTTTCAAACCAATTGAAGTGACAAATCAAATTGCATACGAAGACTAAATAAGAGAATAAAGGCTGAAGAACCCACATTGAGGTGGGGCATGAATTAACTTGCTCCGTTTGAAGTGGATGTGGAATCACTTTTTATGTGGCCAATGAGCAAAATTCACTTTCTACCTCTTTTTGTGGTTCTTCTAATTCATTTGTAACAACTTTATGAAATTCACAGTACACTAAAATTAATGTCTATAAATTATTTGTTTGCATTGTATCAGTGGACCAATTTAACCAACATAGTCCAAAAAATAATGTTATTTACAGTCGCTCACTGCGGCAGTCTCTCTACGTGACATACACATGGTAGGTGGTTATTTGATGCATTAATGAATAAAAAATCTATCACATTAATTTATCTAATAATCACCTGTCATGTGTATGCCATATAGGACGACTATCGCAATGAACGACTACGAATAGCATTACTCCAGTCCAAAAGTCCTTGTTTGTTATCAAATATATTGAGAATAAATTTAAGGAAAAATTGAAACTGCGGTCCCAAACATTTCACTTTTTACAGATTTGATCCAAACCTTTTACTTTTTAGCACCCACGGTACCAAACCTTTCAAATATTAACACCTATGGTCCAAATGGATGGAAACTGTTACTTTGATTGTTAGTTGACCTAAAAAAATAAATCTGACCTTTTTTGACCAATTAGGTGAGGGTAAAATTGTCTATTCCAATTTAACGTAAAATAATTGAAGTAATTAATAGATTGTTTGGTAGAGATTTTGAGAATTGATTTTTTAACCGTTAGAGATAAAATGGATCCTATTCTTGAGAGAAGAATTCAAAAATGACGACTAGAATAATGAAATATAACAGTTAAAAAATTGATTTTAATTGGCTTAAAATTGCCACCAAATAAGCACTAAATAAGAAACGGAAAAAGTGCTTTCGTCTCAACCCCACTTTCCACCCCACCCAGCCACCCTAACCCATCCACAACCAAATGTTATATACTACGTAGAGTTGTTAAGTACCAACGTACCACTCAATGGTGTTATTTATTATGTAAAGTCCGCAAAATCGGGGAGTTAGGAATTGGGGAGCTAAACACGCTCAAATGAGGGTACGTAATACAAATTTAATATTGGTCAAATTTTAGATTTGATGTATTGTGAACTTACGCATTTTTGAAACAAATTTTGCTGACTTGATATAATAAATAACGGAATATGCTATTTGTACAAAATGTGGTATTCATATGAGTGTCCATTCCCTGCACATGGAGGGGGACTCACTTACTCCCTATAATTAAATGCATTCAAAGTGTTATAATTTTTAACGTAGGAAAATAATAAAATAATTTAAAGAGAAACTAGTTAAAATAAAAAATATAGAAAACCATAAATATTTTTTGGGGAATAGGAAAATTAAGTATTAAATATAAAATACTTGTTAAAACACTTTAAAGTTTTAACTCCCTAAATATATAGATATTCTCAAATGATAAAATATACTCTTTAAAAATACTTTAATGACCAGTAACGTTTTTATTCCAAACTTTCAGCAACCATTAGCTTAATTAACTTCTTTTTTTTTTTTTTATTACTGATTACACAAAATTCTAGAAACTAAAAGAAATGTCAAGAAGAAGTATCCTTGGCACATTTAACAAGGCAAACTGTATAAGGATAATGAGATCATTAAGACATTCTTGAAAGAAAAGCTCTAGCACTTGGGACGTATATTCCAAAAAATAGGAAAAATGTAACGCCCACCGTGGGGCTCGAACCCACGACCACAAGGTTAAGAGCCTTGCGCTCTACCAACTGAGCTAGACGGGCTTCTTTGTTCGAAAGATTGAAAATATTATATTTATAGAAAGTTCTGATGACTAATTGAATTTCCCATTTCCAACGGCATAGTCTTATCCCGAACCCGGAAAATCACGTCCTCTTTAATGTTCATATTTATTTTTGCAGAAATTTCCTCCATAGATAATTAAATGGACAGTTGATGAACATTAAAGAGGATGCTTACAAAGTATTAATAAAGAAGACAAAATTAAAAGAGGGTGCTTAACTTCCCATAAAATGAAAATTTGACTTTTATTACTTATAAAAATTGTTAAAAAAGGGGAATTCCCCATAATACACAACCTAAAACTCCAAGAGGTTTATATCCAAGATTCTTGGTACACATACTCAATCCAAGAATTTTTCATTTTAGACCATTAGTTTCTACAATCATATCCATTACAAAATGTACAGCATGAAAGAATTTTGTCAAATAACTATTATTTCCTANAATCGCATTTCTACTACAATGTGATGATCAAAGACAAAGTACAGACTAATCTAACGTCTGCCAATAAAAGTAAGGCTAGGGACCTTTAACACTTTGAAGATCTCCCATATTATCAATTCTTCATTTTCTTAAATTTCTTCCTATAGGATTATTGTAACATATATTGTCTCTCATTTTTCTATGACAGAAGTACATGAGCATTACCAATTTTGGGGTGTCTATGTGGGTAGTTAGGTACTTTGAGCCCAAACAATATTCAATAGAAGTTTTAAGTGTTTGACAATTGTTGTGTTTTTTTTCCCTTCCCCCCGCTGAAGCAATTTTTTTCCCTAACCCCCCCCCCCCCCTCCCCCCCTTCCTAATTAGCAAATGGAATTTAGATTCTAAATTATTTCCGGACTAACAATAATAATGCGCTATGACAATTATCTGAGTAGCACTCATGCAAATAACCTCGTGTGTTCATGTGATGTAAATAAGTATTATCCATCTGGAGTAGTGCATACAAACCCACACACGCATTTTCTTCAACTCCATGAAGATTGATATTCAACCAGTTGACATGTATGCTTATTAAATATTTTTGTCACAATTGCCTAACTAGTATTTTTAAAAGGAAAAATATTATGTGATGAATTAGTTCATTTTCCTCTACAATAGTCATAATTTTAAAACCTTTTTTGCTGAAACAAACAGAGCTTAAAGAGAAGTAACCTTTTGTTATTGACATGGGATGATAGGGGACAATTTCATCCTCCGGATAGTGTGATTTGTGCTCAAAAACTGAATTTAGTTTTTCCACCTGAGAAGAACTTAGGCTGTGCTCAAAATTGACATCATGGGAGGATGATTTCTTCGTTGTTCCCAAATTACCATTGTCATCAAATGTCTCAATAACTTCTGATAAGTATTCTTGATTTCCACTTTCTGAAACAGCTTCTGGTTGAATTTTACTCTTCAAATCTCGAACTAAAGATCTTTGTTCACCATGCTGATTACTTACTATCAATATGTTCCCTGCAGAATTATCAAGCCGTGCATTTAAAGAACTAGCACTGGGAGATTCTTCGCTAGGAAAATAAGAGTAGGAACTGAGATCAGGAAGTGAGAGAATCCTAGCCAGACTAGCGTGACTTGTCCCAACAGGTGAAGATGTTCTTGTTCTCAACCTTGATTCTTCAGATATGTGGTGTTTTTCTTCTCTGCCGAAACTGGTCTCCAGTAATCGCCTATATCTATCTAATGATTCATTAAATGATGATGTTCTCTTGATATCTTTCAGGCCACTCTTGCCATCACCAGAACCAAATTGATCACTTCCCTGACTGTATTTATTAGATTTGTCTGTGACTGGCCCGTTATGCATGTGAGTATCCTCCTTTGCTTCCTTGGAAACTCTCCGACCATAAGGAACTTTATGAAGGACTGCATCCATTATGATTCGTTGTTTCTCATTTTTGCTCTCCCAGATTGCATGTTTTAGCTTTTCTCTAAGATTCTTGAAACGCTTAATGACAACTTTATTCTCATGGCGCTTCTTGAGGGCACGTGCAGAACTAGGAGGAACATTTTCAGCTATACCACCTCCCACAAATGCACCTCTTGATGTCAACAAATGCTTGTTGAAATCTTTTGCGGATGTTTTATTATCTTCCTCTTCTGGTATAAAATTGGGCTTATCATTTATTCTCCCTGATGAACCAGCCATGGGAAATGACACAGATTTGGTTAGTCCAAACCTTAAACTTGACCTCCGCCTACCATGTAACTGATTTGCGAATGAACAATTTGGATCTTGTAAAATTTTCATGAACAACTCTTCTCTCATGTTAAGTAAATCCAAAGCATCTAGAAATAATTTCGACTCTTGGGCCGAAGCATATTTACTAGGCCTCATTTCATACATCAACTTTCCCTGGAGGAGATTATGATTCCCAACCAGTTGCCTCCGCTGCTTATTATCACTGACCTTTTCCATGAAAGGGTCCGATGAACCAGCAATATCTTTATTTCCCACTATCTCACCATGTAAAGCAATCTCGGCAGATGGGTCGACATCAGAAATTTCTAGATGATGAATGGAAGTAGTTCGTCCCAGTTGCTTTCGAATAGGGTCAGAAGAACTCCGGCGATGTCGACCCCTTCTTTTAACCTGTTCAGTTATCAAGGCCTTTATTCGAGATTTCGTTGAGCTTTTGTGTACTGAGCTAGACTCTGTCAAATTCACTTCACCCTATTACAAATTTGACAAAAAAAAATATTAATCACCTTTTCAACTAAAATCAAGAATTTTTTTTTTTGTCTTTATCTTAGCATTTTGAGCTACATTCTCCAGGAAAACAGATTTTGACAAAAATGACTTCAAAAACAGAGAACAAATCTTGCTATAGAGGAAGATAACAAAGAATAATCAAAACTAAACAATAAAGAATTTAAACATACAGATGAAATGTTTACTGTAGCATCAAGATTTTCTTGCATCTCACCAGCACCCAATGTAGTTGTGCTGCCCCCGGAATCTCTAACCACTTCATAAAGGAATTAAGTTATTTTAGTCGAAGATAATCAGAATCAGAATCGTACTATCACAGTTTGCCAAACTGAAAGCAAATATTCAGTAGAAGAAAACAATGAAATTCCCCACCAGTAGCATGTTTTCCCCTGTCATAACTCTTATTAGCAAGCCTTTTCCTGGCATGATACCACCTATGGTTGTTAATATGATGAAGTATATTCCACATACATCCTGGACTGTTATTTTGAAAAGATATGCTCGAGGGTTGGTGTTGTAGATCCTTTCCCATCTGATATGAAAAAAATGCCTAGTAAGAATTGATGCTCGAGCTTCTTGAATGCCAAACCTGATGCAAATTGTAAAATCAATATTAGCAATCTCAAAGACTAATTTTAAATATTCATTTGTTGAATTAATTAGAATACATGCCTCCAATTGTTTTAGATAATTTTATGTCAAAAATGAGTCATGGTTTACTTTCTGCACGAGAAATAATTCAATAATGGAAGTACAAGTTCCTTAAACAAAAGCTATCGAAGCAAGTGGGTAGACAATAGTAGTGAAGATGGAGGTAGTTTTACTCTATTTATGTATGGTTTCTTTCAAAGGGAATATAGAGCATCTCTGCTTTGAGAAGATAAAAATTAACATATTGATTACAGTTAATAACATTAACCTCAATGGAACTATCTTAGGTAACATGAACAGTTCAAGAAATAGATGGTTATGAAGAACTGAAGTGCGCTTCATACTTTCAAAGTTAAAATAATTCCTTCATCTGTGGAACCTAATTGTATTTAGGCCTTTTCTCCTGCAATAGCTGCACAAAATGCAACATAAGCATTGTTTTGAAGAAACCGTCCATAAAGGGAACTCCTTGAAGATTACTTTGCTATTCTTAGGGAAAAAATTCTCTAGGATGGAATGTGTTTTCTAATGTCGGGATAAAAGTTTGCACCTTAATACTTCTTTGCTAGACCGTATGATCATGGAATTCTCAAAATCCAGTTGGTAGATGATCAGATTCTATTACACCTTTGGTTATTCAACAAAATACCCTTTTTCCCAATGAAAAATAAAAACAGCAAAAGAAATCATGTCCTATTAAACAGGAAATGTATGTGCAAATGGAATCGTATATTAGATAACTTAGATTCGACTTGTTCTTGATATCTAAATCTTCCTGACTTTATTATCCTTCTTAAATTCAATAAATGAGCAATGCAATCTTCGTCTAGATCATACCGGTAGATAGTGGACAATTAGATCAATTTCCAAATTCGGGGACAAGGAATAGAAATTAGATACCAACACAAGAACACCCCAATTCCGCATTCTTGTGTAGAAAAATAATTAAAATGCTCACTGACATAACATGGGGAATGTAATCAACGACAGCATATCGTAGCTAAAGATGATTAACATAATCATGGTACCTTTATGAAGAGACCCAGATGATTTGGTGCAGTGCAGCCATGGCTAGAATTCCTAATTGAGAGAGATGATGATGAAAGAAGAAATTATCAAAAATGGGTAGTCTTCCTCTGGATGACAAGAAGAATTTTCTCACGTTATGGCGCCATTTAAGCTCCTCCCTTCTCTCCCTCTCTTTTCCGCGGGAGAACGTGAAATCTACACATAAAGCTCAAAAGGCCAATGAAATAAGGTAAATGGTCGCTGAATTATTCCTCTCATTTACTAAATTCTTAAAATTGTTACCGGTAATCTCTTTTATAGAGAATCATGTAGTTGTTCCGAAAGTGCATTTAGAATGTGACCTTAGGTAAATGTAACATAGTATGTTACGAGTAGTTGTAACGGCGGTGGCATTAATAGTGTAACTAGGTATGTTACAAATGTTAATGACAATGACTATAGTAACAGTATAATAATGTACGTTACAAATGGTTACTGTGACGGTGTTGACGACAATAGCGAAACAATATATATTACAAGTGAGAGTACCAGTAGCAACGAGAGAAGATAGAGTTTTACAAATGCAACACAATTTTAAAAATTTAGTTGCGATATCGATATTGATAAAATGAACAAATTGCATAATAATTAACCGTGTATTAGAAAATAAATGTAAAAAATTAAGAAGCAAGCATTCGGTCTCCCTTCATCGCTCTCTTGACCGAACTCATTAGAAAAAGAGGCATATTAACAAATGTCATTCGTGTTGCGCCGACCTCTAGGCCATGAGGCTTTCCCAGGGTATATTTTCAATTAAATTTTTTTTAATGTGTTTATGAATGAATTTATCGTATAAATTATGCATTGAATTTAGGCAGACAACATAAAAATTCAAAAAATAAAATCTGGACTCAAAAACTGATTTAAAAATAAACAGGGTTCATGCGTGAGTATATCGATCCTATTGTTGTAGATTGAGACTCGACTCAAGTTTGAAGACATAAAATAATTTTTCAAAATTAGAATTCAAACGAACATGTGAGTTCTAACTGAAATATACTTTTCAAAAAGTATGCTTTTTAATTTTTGTTGATGAACTTGCAATTAAGTTGCATGATATTTGTTACGATACCTTAAAATGGAAACTTGCAGAAATATTCGAAGAAACCAAAAAATTTATGTTTGTAGCTTTTATGGCTACTGAATGTAAGCCTTAATAGCATGGAAGATGCTATATGTACCAAATCATTTACTAAATGGATGATCGAATTGACAAGTGTCGTGCCCTTATTGGAGTGGACAGGCGCCCCTCCAATAGGGGGACACCACTTGTCAATTCGATCAAAAATTAGGTAACATTTGATACAAATAAATTAATTCCAATAGCATACCCACTGAGAACGTCAAAATGTGAATTGTGTTTATTCCCACTTTAGAGAAATTATATTATTTGAAAAAAAAAAGGGCTTTGAAGCTCTTTCTCATTTTGTATAACATAAAACAGTTTCTTTGCCTTTCTCAATGTCCTAATACCCTTTTCAAGTATTTTAAGCGTAAGTAAAAAGATTGATACTTGAAAAAGTCAATAAATTCAACAACGCCCTATAAGCTAATTTTACCTATGTTTGGCCCATGTTAATTAAATTATTTATAAAAATTCAAGTCCTTTTTGTCTATACAAATCTACAAGTATTATTCACTTACCAACTACTAATATTTATATATTTATAATTTAAATCAGTTATAAACAATTTCTAAACATCTAATTATTTTGGTCATGTTAAGCCCATTTGGTATTGACCAAGCTTAACTGTCAGAGATTAGTTTTCATAAACAAGAGTGTTAAGTTTAAAATTTAGATCTCAGGTAATAAATAGAATTATTAATTGTAATTAACAAAAATTTAATTAAATGTAACAACTTCATTTCCAAATCCTATCATTTTTTCCATCCCTTCTCTCTCTACCGCCCAGCCACCCGTCCTACCTCTCCTTCTTTTTCTATCGCTGTCCTCACTCATCCGTTAGTCCATCTCATCCCTTCACCACTCTACCTTTAAGCACCCACCCAGAGGCGGAGCCAGAAAATGATGTTAGGATGGACTGAAACATAAATTTTTTTTAATGAACTTACTCCACAAGAAATCGAGTTTCGAAAGCTATTTCCATAGCATTTACAATAAAAAGTATACGACGCTCAATGAAATAATAAAAAAAAAAAAAAAAAAGATATCTCACATTAAGATATTCCACTAAATTTTTGTATTTTTTTATAGAATAGAAAATCAACACTTACTTTAAAAAATATAAACTAACCAAATTATAATAGAAATAAGCAAAAATACATATCAACCAACAAAAATTTAAGCAATTATTCAACAAGTACTCTTCTAGTAACTTTAACAATCAGTCTTTCCAAACAATTGAAAATTTTCACAAATATTCTTTTGGTTGTCAATATCAAATTTACAGTAAATTATTTATTTTGATCATAATACCTATTTTATGGTCAAAATAAGTTTTTTTTTTTTTTTTATAAATATGAATTAGTAACAAATAAAAACATACGCAGTAATAAAAAAAATTAATTATTTTTAAATTTAGAAAAATATGTAGTGTCTCTATCTATTAAAATAAGTAATTTACTTTTAGATCTAATCAATACATATTATCTATGATAAAATTTACTTAATAATTATAAGTAAATTTTAGTCAAACATGCATTAAATAGAATATCTAATTTGACAATAAAATATTTACATTTCATGAATGCCATGAAAAGAGTAATTAATAATTGTAGTGTCTTTAATACAATTTGAATAACCTTGACCGAACTCATTAGCAAAAGAGGCATATTAACAAATGTCATTAGTGTTGCGCCGACCTCTAGGCCATGAGGCTTTCCCAGGGTATATTTTCAATTAAAAATTTTTTAATGTGTTTATGAATGAATTTATCGTATAAATTATGCATTGAATTTAGGCAGACAACATAAAAATTCAAAAAATAAAATCTGGACTCAAAAACTGATTTAAAAATAAACAGGGTTCATGCGTGAGTATGTCGATCCTATTGTTGTAGATTGAGACTCGACTCAAGTTTGAAGACATAAAATAATTTTTCAAAATTAGAATTCAAACGAACATGTGAGTTCTAACTGAAATATACTTTTCAAAAAGTATGCTTTTTAATTTTTGTTGATGAACTTGCAATTAAGTTGCATGATATTTGTTACGATACCTTAAAATGGAAACTTGCAGAAATATTCGAAGAAACCAAAAAATTTATGTTTGTAGCTTTTATGGCTACTGAATGTAAGCCTTAATAGCATGGAAGATGCTATATGTACCAAATCATTTACTAAATGGATGATCGAATTGACAAGTGTCGTGCCCTTATTGGAGTGGACAGGCGCCCCTCCAATAGGGGGACACCACTTGTCAATTCGATCAAAAATTAGGTAAGACATTTGATACAAATAAATTAATTCCAATAGCATACCCACTGAGAACGTCAAAATGTGAATTGTGTTTATTCCCACTTTAGAGAAATTATATTATTTGAAAAAAAAAAGGGCTTTGAAGCTCTTTCTCATTTTGTATAACATAAAACAGTTTCTTTGCCTTTCTCAATGTCCTAATACCCTTTTCAAGTATTTTAAGCGTAAGTAAAAAGATTGATACTTGAAAAAGTCAATAAATTCAACAACGCCCTATAAGCTAATTTTACCTATGTTTGGCCCATGTTAATTAAATTATTTATAAAAATTCAAGTCCTTTTTGTCTATACAAATCTACAAGTATTATTCACTTACCAACTACTAATATTTATATATTTATAATTTAAATCAGTTATAAACAATTTCTAAACATCTAATTATTTTGGTCATGTTAAGCCCATTTGGTATTGACCAAGCTTAACTGTCAGAGATTAGTTTTCATAAACAAGAGTGTTAAGTTTAAAATTTAGATCTCAGGTAATAAATAGAATTATTAATTGTAATTAACAAAAATTTAATTAAATGTAACAACTTCATTTCCAAATCCTATCATTTTTTCCATCCCTTCTCTCTCTACCGCCCAGCCACCCGTCCTACCTCTCCTTCTTTTTCTATCGCTGTCCTCACTCATCCGTTAGTCCATCTCATCCCTTCACCACTCTACCTTTAAGCACCCACCCAGAGGCGGAGCCAGAAAATGATGTTAGGATGGACTGAAACATAAATTTTTTTTAATGAACTTACTCCACAAGAAATCGAGTTTCGAAAGCTATTTCCATAGCATTTACAATAAAAAGTATACGACGCTCAATGAAATAATAAAAAAAAAAAAAAAAAAAGATATCTCACATTAAGATATTCCACTAAATTTTTGTATTTTTTTATAGAATAGAAAATCAACACTTACTTTAAAAAATATAAACTAACCAAATTATAATAGAAATAAGCAAAAATACATATCAACCAACAAAAATTTAAGCAATTATTCAACAAGTACTCTTCTAGTAACTTTAACAATCAGTCTTTCCAAACAATTGAAAATTTTCACAAATATTCTTTTGGTTGTCAATATCAAATTTACAGTAAATTATTTATTTTGATCATAATACCTATTTTATGGTCAAAATAAGTTTTTTTTTTTTTTTTATAAATATGAATTAGTAACAAATAAAAACATACGCAGTAATAAAAAAAATTAATTATTTTTAAATTTAGAAAAATATGTAGTGTCTCTATCTATTAAAATAAGTAATTTACTTTTAGATCTAATCAATACATATTATCTATGATAAAATTTACTTAATAATTATAAGTAAATTTTAGTCAAACATGCATTAAATAGAATATCTAATTTGACAATAAAATATTTACATTTCATGAATGCCATGAAAAGAGTAATTAATAATTGTAGTGTCTTTAATACAATTTGAATAATTGAGCAGTGGAGTTAGATTGAAATTTAAACTATAGCTGGACTAATATTAATATTTTGGGCCAAAAGTCTACAATTCTTCTAAAAGCTGGGCTAATATTAATATTAATATTTGGGCTAATATTATTTATATGGGCTGGGGAGCATTGCTGGGCTGTTCTATCTCCGCCTCTGCACCCACCCCTCACCCATCTCTAGCATCACCAAATGAGGCGAAGCTTCTCGTCGGGCCGATGTCGCGAAAGCGCTTGTCGTTGCTTGCAGCACTTCATCACGTTGACAACGTTGCTATGAGCAAGGTTGATTTTTTCGTTTCACGAAGATACCATTTCGATCTTTTTGAAGAAGCAACGGCACCCAATCGCTATTTATGCATGCGAACGTGCGTAGGGGCAGCACTGCTTCCTGGTATTAGTGTGTTCAATTGTAGGTTATGGTAAGGAGGTGCTAGTGATGTGATCTGTGTGAGGTGGTAGTTTATGGATCTACCGTGGATGGTTGTGAATTTGTTGTTTATCCAAATTTTTGGGATGGTTGTTGACATTTTGAATATGATGACGATTATTTTTTGATCTGTATGGTAGTTCAGTTGTTGGCAGTAGTGTAGACTTCAATGGTTTTATTGATGGCAATACAGGTGGTCGTGATGAGGTGGCATGCATTTCTTTCTCGACGATGTTGGTAATGGTGTTATTGGTGGAGTGCTGATAGCAACTAAAAATAGGCGTGATCAAGTATTTGCTTATTGTGACTGATTACCACCTATTCTATGTTAATTGTGATCGATTATAACTTGATCACATTATCACAGTTAAGACTGACCTGACGATATATAGTCACTTGAACACAAAATTGATCATAGTTAATCACACTAAAAGCAAATTTGGTCACGATTAATCACAGATAGAACAAGTTTGTGACCTGGTCTAATACAATCATAATTAAATGATCACAAACAATCAAATAGAAGATAAATTTTGGTCACAATTAGTTACATATAACATAGGTTAGTTACTTGGTTACATATAATCACAAATCTTAGTGAAACAACATCAATATAGTTACAAACAATAAATCTAATTACAGATACTATAGTTAATCACAAATCTTGTCACTTATAATACACAACTACCACTACCAAAATTTCTGGAGATTTTTCTACATATAAGGGTGGGGTGGGGTGGGGTGAAAGAAATCATATTCAGTTTCTAGAAAACCTTCTACCTTGAGGTGGGGTGAGGAGTAATCTCCCAAACAAAATTCAATTTCTGGAAATGTTCAAGTGGGGCTAGGTGGACGGTGTAAGATGGCTGGGAATTGGGATATATTAGCACCTGAATTTTGAAATAATTTGACAAATTTTGTAAATTTTGAAATGTAATTCTTACATGTAGAAGTTATGTATTATTCCCAAAATTTATACTGTCCGTTCGAAAATTTTGAAAAGCAACAAAATAGTAACTTTTAAAATCACATCGACGATACATGTTTGTCTTCGAAAATATTTGATAATATTATGATGATGATGCAAATGAATATCATCTAATTAATATCCATTTAATAATTGTATACAAGCTTAAATAATTATAATAATAATAATCCCTTTTGTTTACCGAAAAATGTTAAATTTGAAACATACAACATTTCTAGAATAAAAGTTTACCATTCTTCAAGCAATTGCTTCTCCAGCACAGCTTTAAAACCTTTAATATGATAAGTGTGCTCGATGATTTAGGATTATCACGCAAGGATTATAACCCATGAAATTTATAGGTTTCAAATACTGCTCCGATGAAAAATAGTTCTAGTCTCTAATTTATTGCTCGCATTGTAAGTTGATCCCTAAATTTAAAAATAAACAAGATCATCACCATTTCATTGTTATTACACATTTAGTTCTTGTGGACATACACAAATTCTACGTTGTCCTACACAAAGGGGTTGAAATATGACCACCAGAAGGAACGGTCTTCATCAGGAAGTATACAATACAGCCATGTTAAAAGACAACATGAGATCAACATTGATATTATTTGGTCAAGTGTACTGGATAGGGACACTGAATTACCATATTTTAGACTAGCAGTAAGAAAACTCAAGTGCATAAATGCAGGATAGAAGAATTTTGCAATGTGATTCAATCTTGTGCGTACATTCTATAACGAGCAGAAGGATATTACCTTGCCATATTCTTCAATTTAATCTTGGGAGTGTAAAAGATAGTATGACAATTGTCGAAGGAGAAGAAAAATGATTTTAGTGAGCCCAAAGCAAGCTAAAATGTATCACCCTTGACCAAAATCCAAATTATAGCAAGTGGGATTGCAAGGAAAGGGACAATCAATATGCTTTGCTGTTTTTCGGTTGAAGTACCAATCACCCACAGATTCTGCAATCGTCTGTTTTACAAGCAGGAACAAACAGTTAATTCTTTTGCAATAAAAATAGGAGATTCATAAGAGACAATAACTAGTGTAGTTCTAAAACAGTGTTCAAATTTTATAAATTCGGACAGCTATATATAATGTTCGACATTTATCAAAGTGAATCACATAGACCAAAAAACACGTGCGTTTCCACCTGCAAAGAGGAGGAATTAGGGAGCTAATAAACTGGCTATCTCATGATCTATTTTGCACTTGGCTTAAGCTGGGCTCAAGTACTTGAATGAGCTTTTTGTTGAGTTTGAGATGCCTCGAGTACTCACTCAGTCAAGGCTCGAACTGGGCTGACATGGTATGGGTATCAGGATGTCCAATTGGGCATTGGCTGGAGCATGAGTAAACTAATTTAAAGTTTGTATCAGCCACAGGGAGCATTCAAAATGGAAAAAAAGTTGTGCGCTCGTGTCCAGCTTGAGCTATATTTTCAGCTTTGAACTGACTTCAAGCATTAGCAGTATTTATTGTTAGAGCTCATGCTGAAGCCGAATACTCAGCTTGGCTCTTTTGACTCCTGGAGGGACATCTTTTAGCATTCTTATGAATATTTTATCATCTCAAATTAAGAACTTCAACTGATCTTTACTGGAATAAAAAGAAAATATAACTAACTTTGTTGTTGATTCTGGGAGAACTGGGTGAATGCCATGTCTCGGCGATCCATGTTTGGCAGTGAACAAAACATGAATTTATAAACATCCCTGCTTCCTCATTTTGTTGAAATTCAATGAGTGTCTTGAGCAATGCATTTCTAAACCCTGTGCAAGAAAATGCATCAGTCAGGCACAAATACAGAATGTTTGACCATTTCTTCCCATCTCATGTCAATGGAATATAGAAATTAATGACATTTGTGATAAGCTAGCTGCACTCAGAAACCCCTAATTTCCATCAATGAAGGCAGGATAGTGGTTTTAAAAGATTCAGTTCTCCCTTGACTACACTCTAAATCACGTAAATCTCTCCAGCATTAGCTCACTTGCTCCTGTTCTAGCTCTTACTCTAGAATGCTCTTAAGCTCATGTTTGAAGGGCATTTTTTCATAACTTTTTTCTCTACTTACTCATTTTCAACCAACATTCACATAATAAATATTCTGCGCATAAACCCAAAATTTTTTCCTTACTTTTTAAATCACACATCCTCCAAAAATTCACTATTCAAAACATTGTTTTTCCCAAATAATGGCCTAAATGGATGTTAGTTTAACAATTTTTTCTTTGGACACTATGCTCCTGCTTTCTTGCCCACTATTAAGTTAGGTTCCTCTTCCATACTACTCTCATGAAAATCCAGTCAGAAAGTGTTAGATACAGTTAGTTATGCTGGTACATTACAGTACCTTGCAACACTTCAAGCAGTTCGGGATTACAATTGTGTATGTTTAGCCTGCATCGACGCCAGCTTTCATTAGGATCTGATGCATCAGGTACCAAAATATTTCTTATCTGAAGGAGGGGGGGGGGAAAAAAGAGAAAGATCCACTCCTATAAACATACTTGAAAAAAAGACGAGAAACAACATTTAAGGTGTACAGTGGGAAAAAGGAAATTACCTGCCAAAAATCATATGCTGGGTTGACAAGGAAAACTGGGGTCTTTATACTTTTTATAAATTCTTGAGGAAAGAAACACTGTCAACACGGTCTTGCCCACTATTAAGTTAGGTTCCTCTTCCATACTACTCTCATGAAAATCCAGTCAGAAAGTGTTAGATACAGTTAGTTATGCTGGTACATTACAGTACCTTGCAACACTTCAAGCAGTTCGGGATTACAATTGTGTATGTTTAGCCTGCATCGACGCCAGCTTTCATTAGGATCTGATGCATCAGGTACCAAAATATTTCTTATCTAAGGGGGGGGGGGGGAAAAAAGAGAAAGATCCACTCCTATAAACATACTTGAAAAAAAGACGAGAAACAACATTTAAGGTGTACAGTGGGAAAAAGGAAATTACCTGCCAAAAATCATATGCTGGGTTGACAAGGAAAACTGGGGTCTTTATACTTTTTATAAATTCTTGAGGAAAGAAACACTGTCAACACGGTAAATGCAAGTTAGGTAATCAACTGAACAACAAAGAAGGAAAGCACATTGCCATGCCTAATGTCATAGGAAATGGGAAGAAACATTTCCTGATTTATTTAAAGAACAAAAAACGCACCTTAGAAGGTTCTGATCTAGCAACACATTCCTTGTTTAAACTTCTTGATACACCCTGGAATCGTGATAGTTTAGCATGTAACATCAATAATCATTCACAGATGGTTATACTTTCAAGATATATAAAGGCTCTAGAAGTAATTACCATATGGTCTTGCAAGAAATGTCGAACCAAATGGAAAAGGAAAATGGGGAGCATAGCAATGAGGTACTTTCAGAAAGCCCACCCACCCACACACAAAAAATAATAATAATAATAACAATAATAAATAAATAAATAATAAATGACCCTTCACAGAAGTCACTCAAAAAAAAGTATTTCGTGGCAGGATCAATACATTATTTCATAGCAAGGCGGTTTTCTCTTTACTAAAAATCATGGCAATTTTTGCAATACAGGAAGCTACTTATTTTGTACAATTGAGGAAATGAACTTTTTAAATCATGTCTACTTCCAGAATCACTATAATGATAAATACAAATAATTATAGCAGTAGTGTTCATGGTTGTTTCCATGTGCTCAGTACATACTACATACACTAGAAAGGCTAATGAAGACCTACAAAAAGAAGATTTCACAGTAAGCTTTATGTTTGACCCCCCAAGTCACAAATCATTTAACTAATGGGGCTAGAAAAAAAGAGTATTTCGAGAGATCTATTGATTTTAGAAGTGGAATTCAATGTCTCTATTGATATATAAATGCATTTTTTGTATGTTACCATTATCTTTCTGCAGTTTTATAAGGATTTCAATATAGAAATTTGGCTATAAGATCATCTCCAACGACAATCTAACAAGAAGTTACATGTTTTCCGATAAGATTCGAACACACTCTCCAACACTCCCAAGACTTTCATGAAAGGGAATTTTTTAGCCAATAAATATACCAGCTGCTACAGAATTTTTGTCACGTTCTGATGTTAAACAACATAGAAGCTAAAATATTGGTGAAGCTTGAGAGATTTCACATTGAGCTTTATATTGTCCTAAACCATAAACCATTTGAGCTAATGTCACTAGAAATAGATTATTACCAAATTTAGAAGTCATATTAGTAGTTAGTACCCTGTCCCAAATAATAAAAAATAAAAAATAAATCCAACATTTTACCACGTATCTGCACCCTTGGTCATGGGACGAGATATTTCGGACACTATAATACACAAACAATTCATGCCCAGGACATGAAATATAAGTTACCATGTTATATGTGCTTTGTTTTATAGGCCTGTTAGCCCATGTTGAACAGGGGGACAAATGCTGACACCCTTAGACACACACCGTTAAATCCCTTGACCAGACAAGTCCAAAATAAAAATAAGAACAAACCTTTGCACATCTTTAACACTTCTCGGACAAGGTTGAACAGTGTTATACACTCAACTCCACAAGCAAGTGGGAAAGTTGAAATATTATTTTCTTGCATTATGATAAGAAACATCTTGTAAGTTTGCCAAAAGTTATCGTATTTGAATGACTAAGTTATATTTGATTGCAATTTCATTGGAAGAGCATGAAGGGATAGTAAATTATTTTTATTAATATACCTAAGCTATGTGCAAGTCGTAATAGATTTTATTCATTTGATATTCTAGAATATTCCTTAGCTGGTTAGCAAAAGGGTAAAAATGTGATAGAAAGTTGGTAAGAGTCTATAAATATAATAAGGGGGGAGCCGTGATATGGATCGAGGAAAATAGTGGGAAAATTGGGAGAGTCCAGGCCTCTCGAATGCCTTGGAAATTGTCATTTTATTTATGTTGAATATCAATATAACATTAAAAGTTTTTCATTGATTTGCTTCAAGAGTTAGGTGTCTATCAAATTGGTGTCCAGGCCTCTCGAATACCTTGAAAATTGTCATTTTATTTCTGTTGAATATCAATATAACATTAAGTTTTTCATTGATTTGCTTCAAGAGTCAGGTTTCTATCAAATTGGTATCAGAGCACTCGATTCTAGGAAGATGGAAACAAAATTCAGCGAGGAATTGGAGGAAAAATGGAGCTCGCTATTCAAGCGATTTGATCACATAATGTTGCAACGAGGAGGAGACCGAGCAAACGATTCGGGATTGGATTCGCTAGGTTGACTAAACATATCAATATTCTACGATGGAAATCCAAATTGGTGGCTATGGAAAGCAGAGGAGATTTTCGCAAGGAATCAATTGTCGAAGAGGGAAAAGGTGGAAGCCGCTACGGCATGTTTGGACGGTGAAGCTTGGGAGTGGTTTCAATGGCTAGATCATCATCGACCCGTGCAAACTTGGAGGGAATTGAAAGAGGGAATGATAGCCAGATTTCGTCCGTCCATGGGAAAGAACTCACCGGAGCATACTTTCGGTTCTGAAATTCCAATCAAGTCTGATGAGGCAAGCGTGAGTACTGAAGGTAAGAAGGGCAGAGAAGAGACTTGGCCAGTGGATAATCGCGATCGGAAGTTGCTCGAAAGCCTGATCGGAATCTGTCCTTCCGTCAGCGGCAAAGAACCGGTGTTTCAATCGCAACTATCGGAAGAGAAGAATAAGCTGGAGTATGTTGTGCAAGGGATACCTTTGGATGGGCTGAAGGAAGAGACGAGGAAGACAACGATGCAGCAGAAGGAAGAGATTTTTGTCGATGGGCTTGAAGCTAGGGCTGCAATTTATTTTAAAAAACATGTGGGCTTGGTTGTGGGTATGGCCCAATCTGTAGAAGACAACTTACAATCAAAACAAGTCCACGGAGAAGTAGGCCCAATTCACAATACTATAAATAAAATGCTTATACAGGCTGTTGGCGGACACACTAAGGTCCCGTCTGGAGAAGATCAGTCAGGCAAACATGTTGAGAAATTGGGTCGTGGCAATGAGTACTGTAAAAGAAACTGCCAAACTAGCAAAGGTCTTAAGCTTCAGAAAGATAAGAGTAAAAGAGCAGCAAAAATGGAAGATGGTTTCGTTGGTGAGAAAAAAACCAATCAATTTTTCTGCAGGTATTGGAGAAGAATGACTGAATTTCGTCACAGCAAGAATGAAATTGTAGGGAAGATAAAGGAGCATGGGTTCATGGGGCATTCTCCCACGGTTGGCATTACTAATTTTACTCACAGACCTTTGATGAACTATCGAGGCAAAATATTCCGAAGGGAACATTCAGACTTGGAGTTGGGTGAATTTAGTGAACCCATTCCTGATGAATATGTTGTGTTTGATAAAATCCCTGAGTCTAAGAAACAATGCAAGAGGGAAAATTCTTTTAAAAAATCTGAAATCAAATTGATAAACTGGAAGTACTGGAACTCAGATTCAAGTAAAGGAAAACCTTCTAATAAGATTCTAAGGGTAGGGGCAACTGGCTATGGAGTTGCCTTGGATATTATACTTGTGATTGTTGCTCAACTGAATAAGTCCTTTCACTTCAAAGGGTGAAAATGTCCCCTTTAAGTGGTGACCTTAACTGGATTTCTTACAGAAGAATTTGTGGGGTTGTATGATGAAGACGCAACAACTTCCACCTTGAGGACAAGGTGGATTTCGGAGGGGCAAGTAGTGATACCCTCACATTCAATGTAAGTTGTTATTTATTTGCTATTCTAGAATATTCCTTAGTTGGTTAGCAAAAGGGTAAAAATGTGATAGAAAGTTGGTAGAGTCTCTATAAATATAATAAGGGGGGAGCAATGATATGGATCAAGGAAAATAGTGGGAAAATTGGGAGAGTCCAGGCCTCTCGAATGCCTTGGAAATTGTCATTTTATTTCTATTGAATATCAATATAACATTAAGTTTTTCATTGATTTGCTTCAAGAGCCAGGTTTCTATCAAATTGGTGTCCAGGCCTCTCGAATGCCTTGGAAATTGTCATTTTATTTCTATTGAATATCAATATAACATTAAGTTTTTCATTGATTTGCTTCAAGAGCCAGGTTTCTATCAAATTGGTGTCCAGGCCTCTCGAATGCCTTGGAAATTGTCATTTTATTTCTATTGAATATCAATATAACATTAAGTTTTTCATTGATTTGCTTCAAGAGCCAGGTTTCTATCAAATTGGTGTCCAGGCCTCTCGAATGCCTTGGAAATTGTCATTTTATTTCTATTGAATATCAATATAACATTAAGTTTTTCATTGATTTGCTTCAAGAGCCAGGTTTCTATCAAATTGGTGTCCAGGCCTCTCGAATGCCTTGGAAATTGTCATTTTATTTCTATTGAATATCAATATAACATTAAGTTTTTCATTGATTTGCTTCAAGAGCCAGGTTTCTATCAAATTGGTGTCCAGGCCTCTCGAATGCCTTGAAAATTGTCATTTTATTTCTGTTGAATATCAATATAACATTAAGTTTTTCATTGATTTGCTTCAAGAGTCAGGTTTCTATCAAATACTTCACAAAAGAAGGGCCAAAATGTGTTTAAGAAAATAGATTAACAGCTAAAGTGGCTGGGGTGAGTCTTCCTACAAGGCTGGACGCTCGGTTCTAGACATTGCTTCTAATGTTATTCTTGGGAAAGGGAGTGCTAAGAATTACAAAGTGACAACAAATAGCCCATGCACATACAAAATCAAAGCTCATAAAGTTTTAGGCGCAACCTGGAGATGCACAACATCGCGATAAAAGAATTCTATGGTGTGATTTCCGGCAATATCCTTCCTGAAATTGACCATAGAAGCAAAATTTTTAGTCTGTCTTAAAGGAAATGATCTGAAAATCAAACCTGATAAACTTCAAACATCCTTTGGCTACATTATCTTGACATCATAACTGACGAAAATATTAATCCAGAAATATATAAGATCCATGTTGAGATGGAATGATGGGATACAAATGGTCAATTTAGGTTTTTGGAATAAAGGTGTCCCAGATGAAGTTCTCAATCCAAAACTTGTTTTTTTAATTCTTTTGTCAAAGTTTGTGGGTTTCAAAGTTTTCTGATTATAAATTAAACAAACAAGCTCTCACCCAAACATAGTCTCACAAAATATCTTGCTCTCTACCTCGCATATAACACATATAAAGCAGGCCATGAAATTACAGCCTTATTGATTTTATGTTCATATAGCAGAAAAGATTTTAAGACCATGAGAAGGGAAACTGTGCAAGAAGGAAAAGTGTTCAAAGACAAATATGACAGGAGCAATGGGAAATTTGCAATATATGAGCTTGTATATAGAAACTTCCATTGGAGATGAACCTCCCATCCTGTGAAAAGGTAGGCCATCTTTGTATACACTTTAGCAAAGAACTCTTTGTAGAGTCAGAGGAAAGTTAAAAAGTGGCGGTCCCAACAAAAACAAGTACAATCAGGAAAAAAAAATTCATAAAATAGTGCAAAACACATACTTGTTGAGGAAAAAACCTGCATCAGCTAGACACTTGACATTAGCATCTTTTGGCATAATCTCTCGAAAGTCATCACAATGTATGAGAGTGGCCAAACCACCTGCAGAGCATCCTGTAAGAAGGGCCTGTAAAGTTATACAAAGCATCTATAAGAACCTGCAATTTTGTAATTTGAAGGCGGCATGACCCTTAACAAAAAGAAACAATAATCCCATACATCTTCGCAGGACAAAAATATAATTTGACTCTATTTGAATAGATGAATTTACTGACGGAAGCATCTTGGCACTGAGGCCAAACCAGCAAGTAATAATTCAATCTATTTTGGTAACTATATGAAGGAAAAATGAGAGAAATGGACGCTTGGGGAGCAGTTAAATATCAAGTCATAATTTAGTGCTACAGTGACTAAGGAATCCGGAAATGGCATTTCTATAAGGCACAACAGAAATTTATTCACCCAGAAGAATCCATGCCTAAAGCAACTATAGAATTTTGACAACAAATTTATATACAAGCCAAATAATTTTTAGCTCAACAAGAATAAAACTTCAAGCAAAGTATTGTACTAAGTTCTGGTTGATAAAGACCCTTTAGCCACAGAAAAAGAAAATGTAAAGAGAAAAGTCAAAGTAAGTACCTGTTTAGCAGTAGACATTCCTATTGTTAAGAGCTCGTCCATAAGTGTGTTCCAGATAAGCTGGCCTCGAAAGAAAAGCTTTGTTCCATTCTGGTATAGAAAAAAGCACGATACATATATACTTATTTAATGATATACAGTCTTCACATATTTCCTTTTGATGCTAGAAAGATCTATAATATTTTCCATAATTTCCAAAAGGCAGTAAAATGTGCTGCAAACTCACTTTAAACTCACTCTCAGGGTGCCCAGAAAAGGATGCTCCATCGCAATATCGTATCTTTACCCGGTTCCAGTTGAAAAAATCTGAATGAAAAATGATCGATATATTAAAGTAAATCTTCATCAAACAAATTGTATATGACATTGAGAGGATTGAATCCTCAGCAAGCACAAGTAGGTACAGAAATTAGACCCCAGTATTTAACTAATGGATTTTAAGGCAGTACATATGCACAGAACGCATGGTCACGTAATCTTTACTACTGTGGCTTAGCATGTATAAAAACAAGTACGAAATTGCGGAACTCCAAGTCAGGAAAATGAATAAATTTAGAATGGGGAAAAGAGCATAAAAAGCATAACAAGAACACCACAATTCAACCAAAAGCCTTGCAGAATATAGTGTTCAGAAACACATAAAAGCCATAGTGAAAAATGTGAAACTCAGGATACAGTGTTGATGAAATTTCTTAAATGGTAAGTATGGGCAAAAGTTAGAACAATGTACCAGGATTTTGGAGTGGGTTGCAGCTCAAAAGTCCAGAAAACTGAACTTGATGGTCCATATATTTGGACGAACCTAATGCTGTTCTCTTTCGAGAAGAACACGATGATATGGTATTGCACCATCCTCCACCCTACAAATATACCAAAAATAAATAAAATAAATTATCTCCAACACCAATTAGAAAAGAAAATCTTGCACAAGTACTTGCAGAATTGCAGCATATAAACACCGGCTACATTACAACTAATACACAGATAGGGTAGGAACTTAAACATGTAGTTCAATGCCAGATTGTTCAAAATTCTTTTACATTTGAGGGTACATATAATTTTTATAAACAGAGAAAGCACCCCTATTCTTCTTATTAACAGAGAAAGCACTTCAATCATCACACAGAAAATCAAACTCGACCAAATACACATATATTTTCACTAATAATAGTAATTGTACTAAAGATTGGTGATACTGCATTGGCATGTCATAGAACTTGAAAGAGCAAGACCCCAGAAGTTAGCCATTGAAATTGACGAACCCAAACCTATATAAACCGCATAAAGGAAGCCCATACTTCCAACGATGTGGGATTCAGGTTCCCATACACCCTAATAAAAACCATGACAAACCACCACGCTTTCAACTCGACATCCACGTTGAGCAGGTGCCCGTACACCATAAGTGGTGACCAAGACCAGAAAATATGGCGTCTGCTCTGATACCATTGTCGTATAACTTGAAAGTGCCAGACCCCAAAACTAGCTCAAGCCATATAAATCTCACAAAGGAAGTCCATACTTCCGATGTGGGATTCAGGTGCCCATACACCTCAATGAAACCATGACAAATAAGTACATCAATTATCATCAATCATCATGTACAATACATAGCCATCAAATCCATCTAAATAAAAATGCATGCAATAACCAAAAAGAATCACAGTCTAAGGGTCATAAAGAAGTGGTAAACAGAAAACCTCAATGTGAAGAAGCCAACTGTCAGATCCAGATCCAAATCCCCTCTGCATATGATACCCAGGTACGCTTCCGTCCAAACAAACTGCAACAAGTCCACATAAATTTGAATATAGGTCTATACAAATAGTTATCGATCAGCAGAAGCAAAACAAGACAGAGAGAGAGGTATAGCTACAGGCGGTATTTTGTTGAGCTTTGCTTAAAGGGGTGAAGGGCACCCACTCTGAAACTGTATCTGTGTTTGAAATTGGGTTTGTATTTGTACGTGAGTCCGAGATGATAGAGAGGGTGAAGGTGAGGAGGAGCACGGCGAGTATGACGGCGGCGATTGTTGACTCTCTGTTGGACCATTGACGCCACCATGAAAAGATTCCTCCTCGAAGAGGTCTGTGTTGGTTTGCCGGCATTGAACTGGAAATGCAACAGCGAATTTACCCACTTCAATTACGATTCCGATTCCAATTTTGAATCAGAATCTTAGAGATGCTTGGATTGCAAGCGCTAAGCAAATACGCCGGTAGTTTGTGGTGATAATGGTATTTTTAAAAGGATTCATTTTTGTACTTCGGAAGTCAGCGCACGTTACAGTAAAACAAACGTCACCAAACCCCAAAAAAATAAAAATTAAAAAATAAAATACTTAAGTTAAAAAAATACGAAAAATATTTCATTTGCAGTCTTTCGTAGTTCCATTTTTTTACCTCAATTATTTTATGTTTATGCATTTATGTCATCAAGTCTGCATGTGAAAATATCTAGGATTTGTTCGATAGTGATTATAAGAATTAATTTTTTGATCATTAGAGAAAAATGGATCCCACCAATAAAAGAAGAAATAGAAAATGACGACTAACTTAGTGAAGAAACAATCAAAAAATTTATTTTTTGGGGTGAAAAATCAGAACCAAATATGCACCTAATATGGGAGGTTCGTAACTATGCACAACTCTTACATAGAGTATTAGCTGTAATTTGTTCAAATTGAAAAATGAGAACTAGGATGTTTCAAGGGGGGAAAGTCACGAAAAATAAATGAAAAAAACAGTGAAACCAAATTCAAGGGCCAGGGCAAAATTGTCTTTTAGAGGCCAGACCCAAGGTCTCGGGTTTTGAAGCTGCAACCTTGAAATGACGCACTGCGATCAAGAGTAGAAACCCACAATCTCGGTCGACTCGTTAGGCTATTATTTGGTTCAAAACTTATGGTTTTTGAGACTTTTTATAGTTGTGACCCTTTAACCAAAATGTGGTTCATCTACATAAATTGAAGTTGTTAGATGGAAATTAAACATGAAATAACATCTATAACAAACTCCAAACTTTCATAGCATGAAAACATTCAGAATTTTATCGTGTCATTAAAGTCGTTTTGAATTTTTCAAAAGCTTGTATCCTCAATGTTATTTGCTCCATAATAAATCTCAAAATTCGAGTGGGGCAAATATCACTTTACGACAGCATTCTCAAATGTTTAAATCTTGTTTCGTTTTTTCCAGCATTCGAATTTCTAGTTTTCTCTTCATCTATTTTTTTCAACAATCTCAAACGATATTTTTCCAAATGGAGAATGGTAATGCAATGGCTACTATCAAATTTATTAATCAAAGATTTGGTGAGGCTCGACCATTTTGATCAAACTTCACTTCATTGACAGGGCAACATCAAAGTTTTCTATTGACAACTTTGAAGATAATTTACATACTTGATCCTCATTTGGCCCCAAAACCAGAACCAAGTGCAATGGGGACCAAGCAAAAGAAACGACAAGAAGATGAATAAAAATACATCATCGACAAGGAAAATATGATATGTCAGGTTCATATTCTGAATGCACTTTCCAACCGATTATATGATCTACATACCAATACATTGTTGGCAATGAAATTTTGGAAGCACTGGACAATAAATACAAATTCGAGAAGGCACCAACAAATTCTTAATTTCTAACTATTTTAACATTATATTTTTGGATAACACTCCGTTGTTACCACAAAAGTATGAATTGCAAGTAGTTATCAATAAACTGAAGGCAGTTAAAATTGAACTTTCTAAGATGTTTTGACCATTGAGGGTCAAAATATAACCAACCTAGAAGTTTATGACGATTGGACTGACTGTGCACACACATCAATCGAGCATTAAATAAGTAAAAAATTATTTTTGTAGCTTGACTTGGAAACCTTTAGAGAAATTTAAGCAATTTCAAATACGAGAGAGTATAGCAAACTATCTAATGAATTAATTTTTGCTTATGAAACTTTGACGAATAACTAATTGATTTCCTTTCTTTCAGTTATTCTTTTTCCCTAGGTAGGGATGATAGGATTTGAACTCATGACATTTTCTACCCAAAACAAACGCTATGAAGTCATCTTTTTGAAGATCCAAAAAATTCTAGGACTAGGAGAAAATTTTGTAATCCCCACTTTATCCCAATGAGACTATTGTTTCGTACTCTTATGGAAGAAGATCCTGAAATAGGGCCAAAGCATAAAAGAATGAAATTTGCAAGTGTTGGACTGCGGAACAATCGCGATGTTTGTGGCCGTCTGACCACGGTATGCAAAACGTGACCATTGAGTTTGGCCTATTTTGGTCACAACAAGATATCCCAACACAGATAAATATACAGTATATAGACAAAATGATCGTTATCTTTTTATAATCCCTCTTTATTTTAATTGAGAGAATATAAGGTTTACTATTCATTTTTGTCACATAAGTTTTCACACGAAACTGGTTTGAAACTGATTTGACAACAGTAAATTATTTTATTCAATGACGCTGTAACATTATTTTCACGCGCAGTTCTACTGTGATGTCACCTCCACTACAATATTTCTCCATTTTCACACACTACTTCACTTGATTAAAGGCAATACCATATAATATATAATAAAGAAACGAAATTAAATATAAAGTTTATTTAAAAAAATTCAAATAAAAATAGAAAAAAATTATTATAAAGTTTTTAAATTAAATTGAAACGATTTAAAGAAAAAATATTATTTAATTCAAATTTAACGAATATCTTTAAATCATAAGGAATGTATAAATATTATTTTATTAAACAAAATTAAACAAATAAATTAAATAAAGTTACAAAAATTAAATAAATAATACATAAATATTATTTAATTAATTAAAATTTAAAAAAAAACAAAGAATCTCTCCGTGGACGGAGAGAATCTCTCCATCCACAGGGAGAATCTCTGTTTTCAAAATGAGAGTTTTCTCCTTTCGACTTTTTAAAAGGAGAGTTCTCTCCTTTTGCACATAGTGATAACACTCCGTGCACGGAGTGGTGATAATTTATTTTTTTGAATTTTATTTATAATAATTTTCTATTAATAAATATTTAATTTTAAAAAATCCCTCCATATCTTAAATGAGAGAATGTGAGGTTTACTGTTCATTTTATAGTGATAATATTTTTTTACATAAAAGTTATTCCTTATTTTTAAAATGTAAAAAGTTACTTATAACTAAAAAGATCACTTCAAATTATTTAAAAGTAAAACGAACTTATAATTACAAAAGTTACTTAAAAGTAAAAAAAATAACTTCAAATTTTTTAAGTACAAATATTTAGATGTATTTAAATTTTTAAATTAAATATTAATAAAGAGATTGCACTATTTAGAATGTCAAAAGTTACTTATAGGTAAAAAAAATTATTTCAAATTATTTAAAAGTAATAACAAAAACTTATAATTGTAAAAGCTACTTATAGATAAAAAAAATATTAACTTTAACATTTTTAAGTAAATATTTAGATATATTTAATTTTTAAAATTAAATATTAATAAAAAAAAACTAAATCCGTGCACTGAGTGATGAATAATTAATAAAAAAAAAAAAGTTAACTTCGTGCACGGAGTGATGACCACTTCGTACATGGAGACAAATCATGTGAAAATAATGTGTTTTTTTTTTCCAATTGTATCAAAAAAAATTAATATTTAATTTTAAAAAATTAAATATATCTAAATATTTATTTTAAAATGTTGAAGTTAATATTTTTTTTATCAATAAGTAGTTTTTACAATTATAAGTTTTTGTATTACTTTTAAATAACTTGAAGTGATGTTTTACTTATAAGTAATTTTTTACATTCTAGATAGTGTAATATTTTTATTAATATTTAATTTAAAAACTAAACATATCTAAATACTTATACTCAAAAAATTTTAAGTTAATATTTTTTTTCTTATAAGAGACTTTTACAATTATAAGAGAATGAGAGATTAATATTTTTTTTATCTATAAGTAGCTTGAGAAAATTGAGAAAGAGTATTGTGGGTCAGATTCAAAGTATGTAAGCTGCAGGTAAAATAGAAAATAAGTCGTTTGCTCCACTGATTTAAAAAAAAAAAAAAAAAAAACTACAGTGTGACAAAATATTACTACTAATAAAATTATTGGATATGGTTGATAGTTGATAGCGTGAAAAAATGGAGAAAAACTATTTTGTGTCAAATTCAAAGTTGGACGGTTTATTTTTGTCACATGCATTTTCACATTCAACTGGTTTGAAATGGGTTTGATCAAAGTGATTTGATTTTTATTATTATATTATCCCTCATTATCTTACTCTTTATTTTTGTCACATTGATTTTCACATTAAATAGGTTTGAAACTGGTTTGGTCTTTTAATCTGACACACAGTACTATTTCTTCATTTTCTCACGCTATCAACTATTAATCATATCCTATAATTTTATTAGTAGTAATATTTTGTCACACTATAGCTTTTTTTTTAATTGGTGGAACAGAAACGACGTTACTTTTTATTTTATCTGCAACTTACATGCTTTGAATTTGACGCACAGTACTCTTTCTTTGTTTTCTCACACTATCGACTATGGATCATATCCTATAATTTTATTAGTAATAATATTTTTAAATAATTTTTTAGATAATAGTTATTATTTATTTCTAAAATGTAAAAAAGTTACTCATAACTAAAAATATCACTTCAAGTTATTTAAAAGTAAAACGAACTTATTATAAAAGTTACTTATAAGTAAAAAATATTAACTTAAATTTTTTTAAGTATAAATATTTAGATATATTTAGTTTTTAAAATTAAATATTAATAAAAAAATTACACTATCTAGAATGTAAAAAATGACTTATAAGTAAAAAAAGTACTTTAAGTTATTTAAAAGTAATAAAAAAATTTATAATTTTAAAAGCTACTTATAGGTAAAAAAGATATTAATCCCTCATTCTCTTATAATTGTAAAAGCTACATATAAGTAAAAAAAATATTAATTTAAATTTTTTTAAGTATAAATATTTAGATATATTTAGTTTTTATGAAATATTAATAAAAATATTACACTATGTGAAAAGTTATTTATAAGTAAAAAAATCACTTCAAGTTATTTAAAAATAATAAAAAAATTTATAGTTGTAAAAACTATATATATATATATATATATATATATATATATATGTATGTATGTATGTATGTATGTATGTATGTATGTATGTATTACTATAATTAAAAAAAATTAAATAAATAACATATAAAGCACTCTCAGTGCACGAAGTGAAAGCACTCCAAGTATGATTTTTTTTTTATATAATTATAGTAAAAATTTTATTAATATTTAATTTTAAAAAATTAAATATATAATATTTATTTAAAAATGTTGAAGTTAATATTTTTTATCTGTAAGTAGTTTTTAAAATTATAAGTTTTTTATTACTTTTAAATAATTTGAAGTGATTTTTTACTTATAAGTAATTTTTTACATTCTAGATAGTGTAATTTTTTATTAATATTTAATTTAAAAACTAATATATCTAAATATTCATACTTTAAAAAAATTTTAGTTAATATTTTTTTACTTATAAGTAGCTTTTGTAATTATAAGAGAATGAGTGATTAATATTTTTTACCAATAAGTAGCTTTTACAATTATAAGTTTTTTTATTATTTTTAAATAACTTGAAGTTCTTTTTTTACTTATAAGTAACTTTTTATATTCTAGATAGTGTAACATTTTTATTAATATTTAATTTAAAAATAAAAAAACTCTTAAAAGATGGGGTTGTGATCACTATTCATTCTTGTCACTTGAGTTTCTACACTTGATTGGTTTGTATTATTCATTAACTGGTTCACAAAATGTCCTTTAAAAGTGAGTTTTGCTCTCTCTTGTTTTCATTTATCCATAACAAAGAAAACCCTATCACACTGATTCTCAAAATCCGAGATATTGAAACTTAGAGGGTCGAATGAGAGATCTTGAGAAGGAAATTGCAGTATGAAGTGTATGAAGTGAGAAGACAATCTGCAGTAGTTGATTAACTGAAAGCATTGGATATTAAGGTTGTAAGCAAAAATCGCAAAACCGAAAAATCGAACTGAAACCGCATTTTAGAAACCGTCGGTTCGGTGCCATGTGAACCCAGTCAACGAAATGGTTTTAATCCAAACCAAACCGGTGAAAATGGTTTGGTTTAGGTTTGAGAATTTTAATTACGGTTTAAAACTAAACCAGACTGGTGAAAAAATATATAAAAATAAAAAAAAATGAAAAAATGAAATTTTTAAAAATTAATCTAAATATGTAAAATTCAATAGTTTTGTCATTTGTGGATATTTTTGTCAATTTCTAATTTTCTAATACGGATATATTATTATTATTATCCAATAATCATAATATATATCTAATAATTTCAAGACTAACATAATTTATCAAAAGCGTTTTTCCTCTTCATAATTTAGATGAACTCCAGTCGATTCCCAACACAGTCTTGAGCCACTGGCACCACACACTTCTTTTTCAGATTTTTCACGCCTTTTCAAAGTTGAATTGAAATTCATTATACCAAATCGGAGACAAAGAGATTCTAGACTTTCGGTGATAATATTAGCTATGATTAAAGTTTCATATCAATAATTTTTTTTGGAGCAAATTAAGGTAAGAATCTTAAATTAAATGTGTTTTGTAACATCATACAAACGTAAACTTGTGTCATTGTTGTGTTTAAATATTATAAACAATTACTTTATTATTGTGGATGGTTATTCTCTTTATTTAATTAGTATCCCCTTTTTTCATATAAGATGATCATGAGATCTTATTGGACATCATTATTTTTTTGGGCCTTATATTTAGTTTAGTAGACTTTTATTGTAACGTTATTGTATCATCATTAGCTTAAAAAGGTGAAAAAAATGAAAAAAGAAAAAAAACTATGTTTTAGTTTATTGTGATTTCACTTTGATTTAATTGGTATTTAAATTTATAGTAGATATATTTAGCTCATGTTTGAGCCATATTTTTCATATCATCATAATGAGAAAATTGACTGTTGGAGAGGAGGTTGGGTCCCACACATGAAATAGCAGGTCGACAAAGGCGGCTGGACTTGTGGGATAATGGTCCAAATTTTTATTTTTTATCCCAAAAATTTGGTTAAAATAGGGACTTAGTTTGTTTTAGATTTATTACTAGTAAGATATAAATATATATTGAATTCAATGAATTAATGACATAAAAGTAGACGAAAAAAAATATATGGCAAAATCGGCGGTTTAAAACCGGACCAAACCGTTAGGTTTAGGTTTGAGTTTTTTTCAAACCATTCAAAATGGTTTGGTTTAGGTTTGGATTTTTCTCAAACCGTTTTAAACGGTTTGGTTTGAAAATATGTCAAAAATCGGTAAAATCGGACCACTTACACCCCTATTGGATATGCGATTTGGGTAAAAAAGATTTGGTGGTTATTGATTATTTTTTAGTTTTCTATGTTATTTGCATTTAGCGTGTTTCATTTTGTTTAAAAATACGTGATATCTTTAAACCTTACCTATGCTGAACTAAAAACTTTAGAAATTATCTAACTTTCATTTATTTTGCAGCCAGGGCCTCGGGAGTGTCCATATCAGTGTCTTATAAAGCTTGACCAGAAGAATGCAACATTTTATCTCTATCTTACTTTTTCACCATGTAAGTAAACCTTTGTTGGAAGTTTTTAAAATAACTTATAAATTGAAATTTGCTTGTGTACCAATTGATATTAATTTAATCATTTTCTATCCGGTGAATTAATTAAGTAAAACCTTACAGTTTAACATCTATAGTTAGGAGGATCGTTAAAAATCTGTTGGGTTATTAGTTTTAATATCTCGTGGGTAGAGACATTATATTTGACGTTTGCTATGTATCTTGACTTGGTCCGTTAATTTTTCTTCATTTCTTGTGCCGCAATGACTATTTTGAATGCCATATAGCAAACCTTATTGACTATTTCAAATGCAATGACAAAATATTTATGCTATTATTTCAAATATTGTAGCCCAAGTAACATTTTAAAAGAGTCTTTCATACTTTTTTTTTTAAAAACAAATCTCATTAACTTTTGTCATGTAGTTTCGATGTTCGGCTAGCATTTGAAACTGGAGCCTTTGTGTCCAGAGAAAAAGTCGACGTGGAAGAAATAATTGAATTCCATACTATAAATGCTCGTGGTTTGATATTTATACATTTGATTTCTAAATAGCTGGACAATTACATACTATTAATTCTAATTATAATGCAATCTATATATATTAATAGAGTATGATAAATGATTCTTTTTTCAAATATCAATGCAAATGATGAAGGCGACACACTATAATCCAACATATTTAATACACCAGCATTATTTAAAATAATCCAACACGTGCATTGCACAGGCAAAGACTAGTTATAGTATCAAAGAGGATAAATATATAATCTAAAAACTTTCATTAATTCCATGCCAATTATAACATTTGAATCTACGCAATTAAACACTAATCAAAAAATCAGAAATTAAACAATGCACTAATCAAATCTTAAATTAGTGACTGTCCCTAATTAGATTATCGATATTTAAATACTGACGTTTATATCAAGAAATCTACTATTCATCCTTGTTCAATTCAATACATAAGCCTTCATCTGGGAGGAATTTAAATAATAAAAATAAATGATGAATAAGTGGAAGATACTCTTTAATTCATTAAAATGTATGATTAAAAATTAAATGTGATAATTTATATAGATGTTAAAATTTGTGAACAGGCATGTCCAACCATGCAACTTTAAATAATTTAAATTAAAGTTATATGGATATAAAAAAATGAATCGAGTCTATAACATGCAATGATGCCGCATGAGAGCATGCCCATTAAACAATTATTTATTAAACTCTGGTCATCATTTGAGAAAAATAATATTTTGAACAATATTTTTTAAAAGAATGTATGATTAAAAGTGTTGACCCCAAAAAATGTTGTTAACAGATGTCGGACCCACCCGCGCACACGTGAGCGAAGGTCTTACACACTTAAGACACGTGAACGGTCTAAAACGAATGGATCAGGGGCGTGGGAGTAGCTCAATGACGCAGGACGAGAACCTTTGGAATTCGACAGGATGTTCGTAATCCGATTGTACAATAATTACCAATCGGTGCTCATGAATGTGCATGTAAATATGTATGAATTCGTATTGTATTGTAAGGCAATATGAAAGAGAGAGTAAAATGTGGTTTCTTGTATTGATTCTTGCATTAGTCATTCAATGTTACACAAGGGAAGTATTTATGGTGGTACATGTGAAATAGCAGCCCTCGGATGAGGTGGCACGTGACCTCATCTCTTTAACCCAAACATCAAATCCTATGCATCATCCTTGACTTGCTAGCTTGCTATGCATTTATTGCTTATGCAGAACCCCCATGCTAATGACAAGATTTGACATGTACACTTATGACAAACGTTCCATCAATTATTCTAACAAGATCTTTATGTAGAAGATCTCTTGAGAGAAGTGATCACGGAAGACCTTCCTCCATGGTTCGGAGGCTTCTGCCACTCACGTAGTACTTCCGCTTCAGGGTTTCGGCTATCTTCACAGGCCTCGACATGAAGGGTCTCGGCCATACATGCCACCTCGGCTAGAGCGCCACGTGGTTCGGATTAAGTGGGTCATAGGCCCAAGTAGGTTGGCTAAGTATCACAACACGTAACAAAAAGTATAGAAAATTTTGTGTTTACATGCAGGTATATTATTGTGTGAATGTATAATTGAAAATGAATAGAAAAAAGTGTAAGCGTTATGTCCTGAGTCCAATCAACTTTGGACATGAATACTTTTGATATATAATTGATACAATTTAATGGCATATCTATTATTTAATTAATAGACAATTAAATAAATAGTAGAATCCGTAGATTCAAATATTCGTAATTTGTTAATCACAAGGAGTTGTGACTGTGAGATACAAATTATATATGATTGAATCTCAAATCGTCCGTGGTGGTAAGTAATAACGAGATACGGATATCGTTATTACGGATAGACCATCACGTGTGACATTTCTTACTTGTGAAGTAAGTAACTGATCTCACAAGCTAAAGTGTTGTGTCACTTAAATGAACACGTGGATGTTTTGTTATAGAACAAACTATTGGAGACCCGTCGAGAGATTCCACATGGATAACTATCTGAGTTTCAGTGGTTAATCTCTAACGTTCGGTAGTGGAATTGATCCTTTGACTTGAGGTCGTCATGGTACCTTATATGAGGACAGTCATACTTTCGCGGTGTTGGATGTTTCTCTACAAAGGGCCGCTAATACGACATCGTTCGGGTACGTCAAGAATCGTATGAAGGTTGTGATTGACCAATAAATGATTTGTCACTCTTAGATAGTATGAGATTATGATCTGCGTTTCATTCAATTAAGTCGATAATGAAATCTTTGGCCAAGGTGAACTCATAAGTCGAAAACTCCTTTTCGACTTATATTGACTTAATAGTGGAGTGCTATGATCGATAATCGAGATTGACACACTTCCATATCTCGTAATTGATCGGATCATAATAACGAAGGGATTATAGTTTCACGGTAAATGAACGAGTTTTGTTTTGTCATACCACGTGACATTTCCCGTCATATATATTGCCCTAACACATTGCTAGATGTCAATCTGAGACGACGAGTGTGAATTGATGATAAATTAAAAGGGTGTTTTAATTTATCAATTTTGATTAGATCAAAATAATGTTTTACGTCATTAGGCATCGTGATCGGGAACCCGATGGGTCGCACACAAAAGAGAATTGGAAAATTACAATTTGTTAATTAATTAATTTGACAATCGTTGGATAAATTAATTAATTGGGTTGGTTATTTATAGGCCCGAATTAATTAATTGGATTAATTAATTCATGGACTGGATTTAATTAAATGGATTAATTAAATATTGGACCAGACCAGATCAGGCCCGTTTGAGCTTATATAAATACATGGCTAGGGTTTTCAATCAATAGAGTTTTTCTCATAATTTTTCATGCTAGTACAATAGGAGAAAACCCTGGTAGCTACAATCTGTTCTCTGTGTGGATCACCGTTGGAGGCCGGACAATTGGACAGCTATGGGTGGCGAATCAAGATTGCTGGAACGAAAAGAATAGTAAAGAAGTTTGCAGATCTGAAAAAGGTGCAATCATTTCATAATTTCTATCTAAACACAAAGAGATTTCTGGTGGGAATCGAAATATGTTTTAATTTTCCACTGCGCATGTTAAGTAGATTCCCAACAATGGTATGAGAGCCTACTTTATATTTGTTAGAGATTGTTTTAAATTTTTGGGAATAATCAAAAGTTGATTTTTGTTCTGTGTTTCTTGTTTCTAGCAATAAAGAAAAAAAAATTAGTTTTATAGTTTTAAAATCTGATTTTGAAACTGAAACGGGAAAAAAAAGGGCTTGACTACAACAGTCGACGTCGACCAGGAGAGGGGCAGTGATGGGGGTAGAGCGGCAGACGCCGCTACAACCTGCGGCTTCTGCATCGGCATCGGTGTCGCTGTCTTGTTTTGCGCTGCCAAATGTGGCAGTGCTTTCGCGCTGCTGGGGGTGGGCAGACAAGGGCATGTGATGCAAATTTTGAATTTACAGGCCCGTGGTTGTAATTATCTAAAAAGGGGGTCAAATTCAATTTTTAAAAGGAGGACTTATTCTGTAATTTGTGAGTCATGGAGGTCCTGATTATAATTTATTTTGGGTCAAAATGCCATACGTTTTGGTAAGGGATTTAAATGTAATTTTGAAAAGTTTTAAAATTGATTTAAGTGGGTTTGACCGGTATTTTCAATTTTGACCCAGATTTAAAATTTTATTTAAAATTGACGACTTTTATATTTTGGTTAAAATTAGATTTTAACTTAAATATTAAACTTGACCCTAAATTGAATTTTATTTTATTTAGGAACGTTACCCTAAATTAAAATATTAATTCAATTTAATTTAGAGTTAGACTCTAATTTAGCATTTAATTAAAATTTGATTTTAATCAATTATTCACCCCAAATATATTCTAGAAATTAGAATTGGATTCTAATTTAACATTTAATTAAAATTTGATTTCAATTAAATTATGTCACCCTAACATTCTTTTCAAAATTAGAGTTGGACTCTAATGTGATATTTAATTAAAATTTGATTTTAACTAAAATAAGTTCCCCCTATAATCTTAGAATTAGAGTTTGACTCTAATCTCGTTATTTAATTAAAATTTGATTTTAATTAAATTCAACCGCCTTAAGTTATAAAATTCGAGTTGGACTCTAATTTGATATTTAATTGAAATGTGATTTTAATTAAATAGTCCCGCCCTATAATTATGGAATTAGAGTTTGACTCTAAATCAGTATTTAATTAAAATTGGATTTTAATTGGATATAGCCGCTTATTAATTAATCGATTAATATGATTAATTAATTATTTAATTGTTCCAATCCATTTGTCTAAAAGAGTTTAGACAATTTTAATTGCTAGAAATTTGAAATATGTTAGCATATAATATTAGATATTATATATGTATACATTTATGTGATAAATGTATTATTAGTGGACGATTATGGACTCGACCATATGGATGTGTTGAATGGTTGATTTTTATTTTTGTCGTTTTGTAGGCCTGTGAGCTCTTAATTAATTTTGGGTCTGGGAGTCTGTTATTGTTGTTATTATTATGAGCCTGCGAGCTCTTAATCATTTTGAACCTGCGAGTCCGTTATTGTTATTATTGCTTGGGTTTGCGAGTCCAATTTCATTTAGGCCTGCGTGCCAACTAGTACAGGATATAAGTTACAACTAGACTAATTGGAGAAATAAGAAGAGGAGGAGACCATGGAGATGGTGCATCGATACTGATTAACGTAATACCTCATAGGAATTGACCAACTAGTATTTCTTATGATTCGGGAAGACTAAATAGTAAAATTCATAATCGTCCACACTATAACGTTATATTATATATGTATTTATTTGCATGGTAGATATGTAATATAGCATATATGATTGTTATGATGAGACTTTTGAATGCAAAACCCCTCAATAAAATATTAAGTCATATTTATAATTGTCTTCCATCATTATAGTGAAAAATTAGAGTCCCAAATCGTCTCAAGTTGTTGAATACACTCAAGACTGATCTATTAGGAATATGTTTGACGCTATGAAATATTTGATATTTTTGAATGATGGGTTTGACTTAACTAAAATTTATCTTTTGTTGAGTACACTCAAGGAGATAAATTTTAGAGGCATGTTAAGCCAACACATAAGATGAGTGAAGACAAAGAGTTGTCAACTTAATGATCTGGGAGTTGTATGTAGATGCAATTGATAATAGTATCTACCCAAATATTTTATTAAGGTTTGTTGAATACACTCAAGGTCTTAATATAACAGATGGAATCCCAGCCCACTGAGAGTCAAGTATGGACTCCATAAATTTATGTGAGAAGGTCATAAAATTTAGTTAAACAGTGGGAGCATAATTAATTTAATAAAAGTCCATGTTAAATCAATTGATACATTTTATATATTATTCTTTTTCTTTTCGTCATTTATATTTATTGAATCGTGAGTAACCATGTGTATTTGAGAGGCATATTGGATGCCAACAATCAAATTAAATCTTCTTGATTGGCACTACAATTTGAGAATTGTTCTTAAGCATGAGAAAGTTGGTTGTCCTTAAGTAGCCATTTTCCAGAGACATCTGGTGATGACTCGATTAGGGAAGAGGTGGCTGCTATAATAAACATAGTGATGACAATAATGCTGCAACGTATATGATAGCTGCAACTATGTCACCTGAATTACAAAAGCAACTTGAGAGTATAGATGTTAACACATAATTCTTCATTACAAAGAGTTGTATGATAATAATCATGGGTGGAAGGATATGAGACTTTCAAACAACTATGCCGATGCAAAGTGACAAAAGAATCTTCATTCAATCCTCATGTACTGAAGATGATTGACATGAGAAGTGTCTCAACTGAGTTCAATCATTAACTATGAACTGAGTATTGACTTAGCTCTGCAGTTTCTGTCATAGAGTTATTCATACTAATTATGAATTATGATATGAATAAACTCGAATGCATACTCATTAAGTTGCTTAACATGCTTAGAACTATTATGCCCAACAATAAAGTTAGAAGTGGGCAAACCATTGATTCCTCTAGGGATATTAAGAGGAAGTCTAAAGGGACTTTGGAAAGGCACTCAATATGGTTAAAACAGTCTAAGCGAAGGACAATACCAAATCTAATGACCCTTGGTTTCATTATAGAATGAAAGGTAATTGAAAGGAATATTGCGTGACTTATGTCTACTTCACGAGTTTCTTAGGTATTTGTTACCAGATGTAGATCTCATATTTATACAAATATGGAGAAACTAAATAGAAGTAGACCACTGTGAAAGGGAGAAGTTGTCCTACACATTGGAGATGAGCAAATGTTGCTGCATTGCCTGTAGAAATATACTTCTTGCCATTGTCTTTTGGTTTAGTATTGGAATTAGAAAAATGTCGCTTTATACCCACCATAACTGGAACATTAAAATGAATTTCATGTTCGGACATGGACTATTTTAATGTTAAGGACAATTGTTGTTCTTGTTTATCTTGTTAAAGATCCTAATGGCTATGGTAAATTACAAAACGACGTTTATATTCTTTGATACAAAGGATTCTATAATGAGTATAGAAATTATAAGGCATAAATGTAATAATCTAATTATTACCAAAATCTGGCACGGCAGATTTTGTCATATAGATGAAATGCAATTCTAAAGTTACATAAAGATGTATACTCGAGATTAATTGATTTTGACAAGTACAAATTATGCATGTCTGGCACAATAATCAAATCTTCTTTTACTTGAAAAGAAGAAAGGCCAGCATAATTGCTGGTTTAATGCATAGTGATGCAAATGGACTCATGTCAATTGATGTCAAGTAATGTTTCTCTTATTTCATCAATGATCATGTATACTTGATAAAACTCAAATATGAAACTCTTGAAAAGTTCAAGGGATTCAAACTAAAAGTAGAGAAACAAATAGGTAAAGATATCCTCACATCAAGATTCGATCAAGTGAGAGTATCTTAAAGATAAAATCTAGATTATTTAAGAGAGAATGAGGTTCTTTTGCAGTTGACTCTTCCATATACATAGCAACATAGTGGTGTATCTGAAAAGAGGAATCGTTAACTATTAGATATGATGTGATTAATAACAAGCTATGCAAATCTCCTAAAATTATCTTAGGGTCATGCATTGATTGCAGTGTGCAACACACTAAATCATGTCCCATCTAAATTAGTTAACAAAACTCCATACGAGTTATGGAAGGGCAATAGTCCCAATTTATCTTATATGAAAGTTTTGGGCCATGACGCTTATTTAAAGCGCCTTGAATTGGATAAGTTTGATACTAAATCTGATAAATACATATTTGTGGGATATTCAAAGCAGATATTTGAATATAAATTCTATTATCGTGAAGAAAGTCTTCGTCTCACGATATATCGTTTTCTTAGAGAAAATGTTTATTCTAGGAGAGGACAGTGAGAGCAAAATAGAACTTGAAAAAGTTCAAGAGTCCACGGATATAGTTAACCAAGTAGATGAATCTGAGTTTTATCCCATATCTGATATGGGACATACTCTTAATTAGGGAGTAGAGACTCCTGAGGACATGTCAACTCTATGTAAGTCTAGTAGAATCATTTGACCTTCAAGAAGGTGCGAATTCGTGATCACTAATCAGGTATTACTGATCCAGGATGATGAACCTACTAATTATGCAAAAATTAAAGTCAAGCGTTGACTTAAAAAGAGATAGAAAGAGGTCATGAAACTCGAGATGAACTCGACGTATGTGAACAAGGTTTAGACCTTGGTTAAGACTCCTGATGGACTAAAAGCCATAAGTTTTTGTAAATAGTTTACAAGGAAAAGATCGATATGGATGGGAATATCCATATATACAAAGCAAGGTTAGAAGCAAAGGTTAAGTGTTGACCTTGGTGAAACATTTCTTCTATAGTCTCGATGAAGTCCTTTTGGGTTTTTGCTTGCAACAGTTGCATACCGTGACTATAGGTTAAGAGAAGTCTCTTGGAACTGAAATCTTCGATTTGATGAAAAAGTCAAAGTGTTAGATTTTATCAAATTTGAAGACGAATTGTGTGTTTACAAGAAGATAATAGGAGCATTCCTAATATTATGGAAAACGACACCCTATGTTTCAATCGTTGAAATAATTGTTGTTAAAAGATTTATTCATGAACGATATGGGAGAAGTAACTTGATCTATAGAGATAGATCTAGAAAATTGCCTAACTTATCCCAATTTACATAGATGAAATCTTGAGAAGATTTCATATGGAAAAACTAGTTTACTCTTAAGCAGAATGTTGGAAAGGTTCCAAACGTGAAGCGACCGTTGATTTAATAGTAGAAACCTAATGCATGATTACTTCAGAAGTACAAAGAGTTGCAATATGGATCATGATATTCATAAGTGAATATGGAGTAGTTTCTAATATTGTTGATCACATGTCATTGTATTGTGATAACAATAGAGCTATCACGAAAGTGAAGGAACTAAGATCTCATCAATGATCCAAACATGTATTAAGACAGTATAATCTCATCAGAGAGATAATACCTAGAAATGACGTAAACAGAATAACAAATTCCATATTTAATAATATTGCAAATCCATTGACAAAGAGTTGTCTAGCATAAACATGATCGTCATGTAGACTCTTATGATATTGATTATATAAGTGATTGGATCTAGTGCAAGTTGGAGTTTGTAAGTGTTATGCCCTAGTTCCAATCAACCTTGGACATGAATACTTTTGATATATAATTAATGCAACTTAATGGCAGATCTATTATTTAATTAATAGATAATTAAATAAATAATAGAGTCCATAAATTCAAATCTTCGTAATTTGTTAATCACAAGGAGTTGTGATTGTGAGATACAATTATTTATGATTGAATCTTAAATTATCCGTGGTCGTAAGTAATAACGAGATACGAATATCGTTATTAAGGATAGACTATCACGTGTGACATTTCTTACTAGTGAAGTAAGTAACTGATATCACAAGTTAAAGTGTGGTGGCACTTAAATGAACACGTGGATGTTTTGTTATAAAACAAAACATTGGAGACCCGCCGAGAGATTCCACATGGATAACTATCTGAGTGTCAGTGGTTAATCTCTAACGTTCAGTAGTAGAATTGGTCCTTTGATTTGAGGTTGTCATGGTACCTTATATGAGGACGATCATACTTTGGCGGTGTTGGATGTTGCTCTGCAAAGGGCAACTAATACGACATCATTCGGGTACGTCAAGAATCGTATGAAGGTTGTGATTGACCAATAAAGGATTCGTTACTCTTAGATAGTATGAGATTATGATCGATGTTTCATTCAATTAAGTCGATGATGAAATCCTTGGCCAAGGTGAGCTCATAAGTCGAAAACTCTTTTTTAACTTATATTGACTTAATAGTGAAGTGAAAGATATGATCGATAATCGAGATTGACACACTTCCATATCTCGTAATTGATCGGATCATAATGACGAAGGGATTATAGTTTCACGGTAAACGAACGAGTTTGATTTTGTCAAACCACGTGACATTTTCCGTCACATGTATTGCTCTGACACATTGCTAGATGTCAATCTGAGACGGCGAGTGTGAATTGATGATAAATTAAAAGGGTGTTTTAATTTATCAATTTTGATTAGATCAAAATAATATTTCACATCATTAGGTATCGTGATCGGGAACCCGATAGGCCGCACACAAAAGAGAATTGAAAAATTGTAATTTGTCAATTAATTAATTTGACAATCGTTGGATAAATTAATTAATTGGGTTGGTTATTTATAGGCCTGAATTAATTAATTGGATTAATTAATTTACAGATCGAATTTAATTAAATGGATTAATTAAATATAATCGGACCAGGTCAGGCCCGTTTGGGCTTATATAAATACATGGCTAGGGTTTTCAATCAATAGAATTTTTCTCATAATTTTTCTTGCTAGCACAAGAGAAGAAAATCTTGGTAGCTGCAATCTGTTCTCTGTGTGGATCACCGTTGGAGACAGAACAATTGGACAGCTGTGGATAGCAAATCAAGATTGTTGGAACGAAAAAAATAGCAATGAAGGTTGCAGATCTAGAAAATGTACAATATTTTCACAATTTCTATCTAAACACAAAGAGATTCCTAGTGGGAATAGAAATCTGTTTTAATTTTTCGCCACGCATGTTAAGTAGATTTCCAACAAAAAGAATTCAAATAATGGTTGCCAAACCGTGTTTGATGGGAATTAAAATCAAATTTAGCTCTTGTTTGATTCTTATTATTTTCAAAAATCAAAATATATTTTTATCTCTCTCATTTTTAATCATATATTTTCTAATAAAATAATATTACATATGAATTCAAAAAATTTTCTTATTTTTTTAACTACACATTCTTCATTAATCTACTCTTCCAAAATGCGTTCTTACAATAAGATGGAGTTCAAACAGGCTCTTAGTAAAATTTGATAAAAAGTTTGTGAAATATATAATTAAAAAAAATTGAATTTCATAAAATATGTAATTAAAATCAATTATTGACTTTAACTTAGATTAAAATCTAAATTTTAATATTAAAACCTTTAATTACCATACAATTCATTCCCGTCCGTTAGAAATGAATGTTACTTTTGTTTTTGCTTCTTATATAATTTCGAGGGATATTAATAATTTCAAGGCAAAACTACTAAATCTACTTTAATTTTTGTTTAGAAATCAATTTCTAAAAGAGTTTTCTATTTAAGAAGAGGAAGTCACGTTAGACTAATTTTTTAAAAAAGCTCATTTAACTAAAAAAAATATTTCCATAAAATTAGTCAAATTGATCTAAAAATAAATTTTAGGTCTCAAAATTTTCTTTAAATTTCTCAAATGTCACGTGGAGCTCACACTCTCCTCTTTAGTCTTCTGTTAACAACGTGTGGATAGAGCTTTCTCCACACGCGCTTTATTTGCTCATGTTGTCCAAGTTGTACTGTTAACTTTAGGATGAATTCCATGCATTCGAAGACTGGTCCCCCACTTCCTACTCAACAACCATATTACGAGTCATATTTTGAAATTATTTTATCACGCTAAATTGGTGGAGTAATTCGTACTTTTTAGCCTAGTTTTTTCCTTAGTGCAACTGTGCAACCGGGTCGTATTCACTTAGAATTTTTCCTTTTTGTTGGGGGAAGGGGGGTGGTTGTTTTTTTTTTTTTTTTTTAAATAATGGGCTAATACATTAAAAAGAAATCACAATTTTTTTTCCAACTTCTAATAAAAAGGGGAAGGAGGGTCTACTATTGATGCAATAGTAACTTAATCCAATTTTACTATGCATGATGTCATTTTTTATTTTGTTTATGTCAAACAAATGTTCTTCCACAAATCATGTCACTAGCATTAAAAAAATAATTATGTTAAACAAATATTCTTCCACATATCATGCCACTAGCATTAAAAAAAAAATTTTAGTAAATATAAACTGCCATGAGCAAAAAAAAAAAAAAAACTCTTCGCACGTGAGTTTTAAAAAAAAATAAAAATAAACTCTCCGCACAGTATGGAGAGATGGCAAACCATGTGCGGAGTAAAAAGGGAAGAAAAAACTCTCCGCATAGTGCGGAAAGATGGCAAACCATGTGCAGAGAGTTGACAAATTTTTCGTACAGTGCGAAGTAAAAAAAATATATCCACATAGTGCGGAGAGATGGCAAATACCATGGCAAAACTCTCCGCACATTGTGGAGATATGGCATTCTGTGTGGACAGTCCGCACAATTTGTGTGGACTCTCCGTACAGTATGGAGTAAAAAAAGCAAAAAAAACTTCATACAGTGCGGAGAGTTGGCAAACTCTCTGTACATTGCGAAGTTAAAAACAAAATTTCTCCGTAATAGTGATTGTCACGTGCGTTGCACGAATTTTACATTTATCTATTTTTATTAGTGTATGGATTTTAGTTTTTTGGAAAGTTTTTAAAGCAATATCTAGAAATATTTTCATGATATAAGAAAATAATTGTAAATTATTTTTACAATTGCATAACAGTATTGTGTCATCTAGAAAAAAATATACTTGTATATTTCATAATTGAATAAGAAATATACGAGATTATACAAATTATTTTTCTTGTATTCTTTGATAATGTTGATATGATTGAGTTGAATATGAAGAGTATACTTCTAAATTTTGTGTAATTTAATATTAGAAAATTGAAGATTGAGCACCATATTCATATGCATTTATATTTGCTTCATATATATTTAATATTTATTTTATGCTTATATTGAAAAAATAAAAATCTGGAAATTTTTTTTAATTCGATTTTGTAAGTGTATGTGCGGTATTCTGCATTCTCGATATTTGTAAGTGCAAAAATCGGTATATAAAAATATAGTATGCTGCAAATACGGTAGGCAGCATATACGGTAAGTTGCAAATATGGTAAGCTGCAAATACGATAAGGTGAAAATATAGTAAATTGTTTGCAAATACGGTAGGTTGCAAATACGGTAATCTGCATATACGGTAAGCTGGTTGTAAATACGGTAAGCTGCATATATGGATTTATAATTTGTTATAAATGTATAAAATTTATTTAATATTGAATTTCTTAAGTATTAAATGTTGTAATTCAATATTGTTTCCTTTTTTTATAATTGTATATCCGAGAATTAAAAAAAAAAAGTTATTATGAAATTACTAATTTTTAAATGTGTTTTTTGCTGAAGATAAAAATGATTTTTTTATGTTATTTGTAAAAAAAAAATTTATTATAATTTTATTAGCGTAATAAGAAGATTTATTATGCATTTTTATTTTTTACATTTTGTGAAGAATTTTGTTTATGATGATTGACAAATATTTTTCGACACATGTATCATGCCAACAACATTAAAAATAATTTTAGTATATATAAATTTCATGAGACAAAAAAAAAAAATCTCCGCACATGAGCAAAAAAAAGACTCCGCAAATTGCGGAGAGATGGCAAACTATCTCTCCGCACAGTGTGAAGAGAAAAAACAAAAACTTTCGGGACTTTATCTGCAAGTTCCAAGATGCCTTTTCTCAAACAACATTTGAGCAATACATTGAACACTTTAATTCCTGGCATACAACCCGAAAGCATAATTTCATTGAAAATTGTATTCACTTCTAATGTCTAAGAGCTGTTATCAAGCAAGTATAAAATATTGAATTTGGGTGGTACCCTAGAGCCTCCATTTGTGAAAACAATGCCATGGTAATATCAATATCCCATTCTTTGCACAATTCACATATTGTTTCATTGTATGAATCACGAGAAAGCTCATTTCCAATACCGTAAATATGATTTGCATGCTCAGAAATTGAGCTGTGACTGGAATTTAAAGAAGACATAATTGATTTTGAGCCATGTTTTTTCGACTTTGTTTCGTTGTATATACGAAAAATTTACAATCTTGAAATTTGACTTGTAATTAAGGAAACTAAAAAACAATTCTCCGTACTGTGTAGAGAGTTTTTTCTTTGTATTGTACGGAGAGTTAGTTTGTCATCTCTCCGCACTGTGCGGAGATTTTTTTTACTCCGCACTGTGCGGAGAGATTTTTTTCTCTCCACACTTTTTTTTTTACTCCGCACATGGTTTCAACTCTCTACGCACTGTGCGGAGAGTTTTGCCATGGCGCGGACCAACTCTCGGAGAGTTTTTTTTTTTGCTCTCCGTACTGTGCGGAGAGATTTTTATTTTTTTTACTTTGCACTGTGCGAAGAGTTTGCCAACTCTCCGCACATGGTTCAACTCTCTCCGCACCTTTTTTATTTTTACTTCACACTTGGTTCAATTCTCTCCACACTGTGCGGAGAGTTTTTCTTCAATTTTACAATATTGAATTACACAAAATTTAGAAATATAATCTTTACATTCAATTCAATTATATCAACACTATCAAAGAATACAAGCAAAATAGTTTGTATATTTTTTATTCAAGCGCGAAATATACAAGAATATTTTTCTAAATAACATACTGCTATGCAATTGTAAAAATAATTTGTAATTCTTTTCTTATATCATAGAAATATTTTTAGATATTGCTTCAAAAACTTTCTAAAAAAATTAAATTCATACACTAATAAAAATACGATAAATACAAAATTCGTGCAACGCACGTGATAGCGACTAGTCTTTCTAAAAACCTTAAAAACTCAAGGGCGAATTAAGCCCAATACCTCAAAATTTTATTAATTCGTTTAATACTTTATTAAATAATTAAACCATTTAAGAACGTAAATTATACGTTCTAAAACCACCAAAACACAAGCCAGTTGTCTTGATTTCACCCCCAAAATGAAACCTTCTCCCCCGCGTCTCTACTTTTCCTCACCACCGCCACCATCGATTCCGCTTCAAGAAATCCTCACCCACAACACCTAAATTTTTGTAGCTTCAACCACCTTAAGGAGTTTTGTTTCATAATTCATTTAAGGAGTTTTGTCGAGATTGGGCTTTTCAATGATGGCTACATCGTTAGTAAGGGGTTTGCAATAATGACTTCATTGTCATTAAGGGCATCTCTAACCATTGCACTATTGCACCATTTTTTGGTGCAAAGTTGCTCTAACCCAACACCAAACTTTGCACCATTTTGGTGCAAAATGGTGCAAAGTGTAAAATGTCCCTTTTGCCCTTATTTAACATTTTTCAAATAAATTTGTTGAGGGTATTTATGTTATTTGTGTTATATATTTTTTAATACAATAAATTATTATTAATATCAATATTAATATTAATATTATTTGTATTTAAAATAAATTTTAAATGTAAGACATAATAATTAATAAATTAATTAAAAGACGAAAACAATTTAATATACATCGAACACGATTATTTATTAAAGTTAACACGAAATATATTAAATAGCGACATACATACGATAATCTAATTTCATTTTTTAAAAAAAGGATACATAAAAAAGTGCATAGTTCAATAATCTGGAAGATCACTTCCAGATCCTCCAAAATCGCTAAAATAATTTCCAAACAAAATCGACATTTTCAGGAATTTCTTGCTCGTCACAGACAAATCAAGGATAAAGAAACTTACATTGCACTTCGAAATGCATTAATCGATCATTTGTGAGATGAATATATGAATTCTGAGAATTATATTGCAAAAATTTAGCGACTTCATAATATCGTCTATCCAAATTCGAAATGTATTATACTATTTTCTGATGACATGATTTCATATTTTCGTTGTTGTAGTATTTTTATTAATTGTTCTATGTTTTTTTATATTTATTAATAAATTTAATCTTTTCTGTAATTTAACATTATTATTTATTTTGTAATTTATGTATTTATGAAATAATTAAATAAATAATATTTCAAATAAGTAAATTATAAAGAATAAAAAAAGGGAAGAAGGTGGTAAAACACTGTTTATTTGGTGTAATTTTTGATGTAATGGTTGGAGATGAATTTTGGTTTGGTGTAAAATTTGGTACAAAATGGTGTAGTGTTGGAGATGGCCTAAGGGCTTTGCAATGATGGCCCTTGTATTATAATCTCTTTAAGGGGATTTACCAGGAAATCCCGTTTTCGCTTTTTTCATTGGACAAAGTTCAAAAAAGCCGATGGCTCTATAATACAGAAGTGCATTATTGTTATTTGCAGTAATCAAGAATAATTGCAATTCATTTGGAATAAAAATAGCTTTTTTGTTATTCACCATTGGAAGTCGCCTTATGAATACTAGGCTATTCTTTTCGAGTTTAAAGTCTTGTCCAGAATTTTATTTTTTATCTTGTTATTATGTGCTTGTAATTGTTGTGGTAGTAGTTATTTCACTTGGACGTTGATCGGGAGCAATTTTACCTAGATACTGTTCACATTCATAACATAGTAATTGGGAATAATATTTATTTTGTTGTCATTGAGATATTTGCGTGAGTTTCCAATGTCTAAGTATAAATACATAAAAGCAATACAACTTCTCTATGATTTTTGACCAAGAACATTGAAGATGACAGTGACAGGACGTCGAGAGGAAAAGAAATTAATTAGACTTCAACTTCTTTAATCATTGTCAATAAAACGAGCCATCTCAAATTTTATGTGAACGGTAAATGGCCAAGTAAAGAACTAGAATATGATTTTTTTTACATTGGTTTTTTTGACATGAAATAATTTTGAGACATTACAAAAAATTCCTATATGGGTAGACTATGTTTCCTTTTGAGTGTTCTTTTTTTTTTTCCCTTTCACTTTTGAGTGTTCGTCATTTTTAAAAATTTTTGTCACTTTTTTTAGTGTTTGTCATTTTTTGAATTTCTATCACTTTTTTGAGTGTGTCAATTTTAAAATTTCCCACTTCTTTTAGTGTTTGTCACTATTTTGTTAATTTTTTTGTTGTTTGTTGCTTTTTTGAGGATGTCCTAGAGTGCTTCAACCCTGTCCCTCCTTTGAGCATACAAACACCCAAAAAAAAAAAAAAAAAAAAAAGGGAGAAGAAGAAAAAGAAAAATATAAAATAAGTGCTCAATTACGGAAGGAAAAGGAATATCCCGCCAAATTCTTTATTGAGTAAAAATATTGACGATGAGAGATAATTTTGTATTACCTTTCTAGAAATAGAAATCAAAGAGTTTTTTTTGTCCAATGAATCGATGACGATGTAAGTTATTGCAGCTCTAAGATTCTAGGTTTTGCACAGGTCCTTGTATCTTTATTTGGAGATGTTATCTCACTTTTCTAAATTTTAATATGCATTCCCTTTTATGCTAGCTCAACAAAATATGTTGAAAAAGGGATAGTTAGACCAAAAATTGCATTATAAGAAAAAGGGAGATTATATGAAAAATGCAGATGGATTGGTTGATGTTAACATTTCTCATGAAGCCAGTTTCGTACTCCAAATACCTCAACTTTCTAAATGCGGTACTTATTCCCATTCTTATTTTCGCAAACACCATGGACGCATCAATTGCTTCAAAGAAATGTAAATTGAATGCAAAATTAAAACAATATTTGAATCCATATATTTAAATTTCTTAACACATATAGGTATCAATTTAGCTAGTTGCTCCAATAAGATACTACAACTTTTTTGAAGAAATGTCACTTTTCACATTTTCATTTTCACCAACACTTTGGATGCATAAATTGATTTGATTCAAATAAATATGAATCAAATGCAATATTAATTAAAAAAAAAAGATTTGAATTCGTAAATTAAAATTTTCAAACACACATAAGTATGCATCTAGTTAATTATTCCAATGAAATATTAAGATTTTATCTCACTTTTCACATTCTTATTTTTGCAAACACCTTGGATGAATCGATTGAATTAATTTCAAAAAAAATGAATTGAATGCAAGATTAAAATAAGGTTTGAATTTGTATATTTAAATTTTCACACACACACAAATATGCATTTAATTAATTGTTCCAATGAGATATTGTGACTTTTTCAAAGAAAAATTACAGAATGTCATTTTTTCACATTCTCATTTTCACAAACACCTTGGATGCACCAATTGAGTTGATTCAAAGAAATATTAATTGAATGCACAATTAAAATAATGTCTGATTTCGTATATTTAAATTTTTGAACACATATATATGTATGCATCTAGTTAATTGTTTCAATGAGATACTACAACTTTTTTCAGTAATGTCACTTTTTCACATTTGCATTTTCATCTTGGATTCATCGATTAAATTGATTCAAAGAAATATGAGCTGAATTCAAGACTAAAATAATATTTGAATTCATATATTTAAATTTCCAAACACACAAGTATGCATATGGTTAATTGCTTCAATGAGATAATGTGATATTTTCACATTCTTGTTTTAGCAAACACATTGGATGCATGGATTGAATTGATCCATGAAATATGAATTGAATACAATATTGAAACAAGGTTTGAATTCGTATATATAAATTTTCAAAAATACATACATACGTATATAGTTAATTACTCTAATGAGATACTGTGACTTTTTTAGAGAAAAGGGATAGATTGTCATTTTTTCATATTCTCACTTTTTCAAACGCCTTGGATTCATCAATTGAATTAATCAAAGAAATATGAATTGAATGCATGATTGAAATAAGGTTTGAATTCGTATATATAAATTTTGAAAAACACATATGTATACATTTAGTTAATTGTTCTCATGAGACACTGCGATTTTTCAAAGAGAAATGATGAGATACTGCAACTTTTTTCAGAAAGAAGTGCCAGAATGTCACGTTTTAACATTCTCATTTTCGCAAACGCCTTGAATGCACCAATTGAATTGATTCAGATAAATATGAATTAAATTCAAGATTAAAACAAGATTTGAATTCCTATATTTAAATTTCCAAACAGACATAAATATGCATCTAATTAATTTTTCCAATAAGATATTGGGACCTTTTCAGAAAATCATTTTTTTCGAATTCTCATTTTCAAAAACACCTTGGATGCTTAAGTTGAATTAATTCAAAGAAATATGAATTACGTGCAAGAATAAAACAATGTTTGAATTCGTATATTTAGATTTTCAAATACACACTTGTATTCATCTAGTTAATTGCTCAAATAAGATACTGCAACTTTTTCTTAGAAAAGTGATAGAATGTCATTTTTTTACATTCTCATTTTCCCAAACACCTTGGATGGATCAATTGAATTGTTTCAAAGAAATATGAATTGAATGCTACATTAAAACAATGTTTAAATTTGTATATTTAAATTTTCAAGAACACTCAAGTATGCATCCAGTTAATTGCTCAAAAAAGATACTGAGACTTTTTCCAACATTCTCATTTTCACAAATATCTTACATACATCACTTAAATTGATTCATCAAAGTTAATTTTTCATATATATTAACTCAATTCATTTACACTCAAAGGCCTACGAAGAAAGTAATTTGTTTCAGCATAAAAATAAAAATAAACCAGATTAAGACATGTTAAGGTCCCCGATTTTGTACGAGCAGGGAGCATCTAGTGATGGCTTCTTCTTCTTCCTTTTTTTTTTTTTGTCAATAATTGCTTTGCCTTTTTAACGAACTCGAGTGGATTGGAATCACATTTATTACAATGAATCGGTAAGAGAAGCATCCCGAATTTGTTAGCCCACCGTGTTTCCCAAGTATTCATTAGCTTAGATATATCATGACATGAATGAACCACCCATTTGACTTCAAGCAAGAAAAGTGCACTTCAGTTATCAAGAAGATTTTCTATTTTGCCCAAAATTGAAAAACTAATGAACCTGCAAGTTATCGTCTTAATTTGACCGTACCAATGCTTGTGAATCGAAAACCTTCTCGTAAAGCTTGGGGGAAAAAAATAATAAACAAATAAATAGAGTAAATGCATTGACTTTTCATCATATCAGATTAATATTCCAAACTTAAATTTCAGTGACTAAAAGATACAATGAACTTTACATTTTGGTGATTTGATTTGTAAATATCTTGAAAGCCACGTGTCACTACCTCGAAAGGAACATCATTAATGGTCCACATGTGAATTTGGATTTATCTATAATATATTAAAGTATTATATCAAGGGAGAATTATTTTTTGGACGATTTTAACCACCTACGATTCAATTATTTCAATAATACCATATTTTTAGTTTTTCGATATGTAATAAATACTATATAATTGTTGTCGTTTATGAAATTTTTGTTATTAATTTTCAATTAATTAACATTCACATTAGTCTAGATTCAATGAATTTTCACTTGATGATTTTTGAATTATATGAATCTAGAGTTATAGTAGATGAATTTATTCATATTCATGTATCTAGAAATTTTAATGAGTGTTTAAATTTATGTATTAATTATTAATTTTTATGTACCAAATGTAATATAAAAAGATTGTTCATTTATAATATTTCATCAATACAAAAAAATTGAATCATAGAAATTGAGTTTTAAGAGTACAATTTGAGAACAATTTTCTTCTCTTAAAATTTTATGCTAAATTTTATTTTCTTTAATTCGTTCGAGACTCATCAAATCCTTTAACAAATTGGTACCAAATATTACTTTTACATCACTTATAAAATACTTTAGAATGACGTGCAATCCATGTTCAACTTTGACTAGTGAAAAAATGGAGAAGAAGAATGAGCTTTCATGAGCTTTGGGAGTTAGGACTAAGCTTTTGAAGTTTGTAATGTGCTCTTTTTAATTGTGGATTTTGACAGTAATTAATATGATTTTTAGTTTCTAATTTAAGCTTATTATAATTTAAAAGGGTGTTTGGTAGGATTAAAATTAGATTTTTTTAGTAGATTATGATAGAAGTTTTTGAAATATGTTGTTAAAAAGTTGTGGTACCTATGAAAGATGTGGTCAATATTGACTGCTTAACTTAGATTAAAATTAGATTTTAATACAAACCAAATATCTTTTACAATGATTTTTCAAAAAAGTTACTGATTTTAAGTGTATTTGTGTAATTACCCCAACAGTAAATGGGTTTGGGCAGGTTTGGACTTTTCTTATTGGGGTTATAATCCCATTCTATGTGGCTCTAATGTGGTTAATGAAGATGAATAGCACTACTCTATTTAATTCTACCCCTATTTGATTTAACTAAAAAATTGATAAAATTTCAAGTTAAAGTCAATAATTAGCCCTTATTTGAGCTTCATTATTTGGAAAACTCGTTTTTTCAAAATTCATTTTCAACAACACGTTTTTCAATAAAATGATTTTATACGTAAATCGAGAACTTTATTTTACTTTTTAACCACATATTCTCCAAAAAATCACTGTTCAAAAATACATTTTTCACCAAAATGAGGGCTTAATTTTAATCCCACATTGCATGGAACCTATAACTTTTACCAATTTTTCGATCACATATTTCATCAACTTGTATCAAAATTTACTAAAAACTATTCTTTTGTTAAAACAAATAGATGCTCTATGTTATTTTGAGAATGTCATCAACTTATGCAAAAAACTCATTAACTTGCACAAAGTATCAAGAATTTAGATTGACGAAACTCAACCAATCATATACAATTCAACAACTAATTCTAGCTAGATAATTATGTAAACTAGGTTTTTAAGACATCGAACTTAACAAGATAAACTACCCTTACCATCGAGAAATTAAAGAAAAGATCCATTTAACATCTATGAACAATGGAATTTTATCTCGATCATGAATGCTCATGACTCACGGTTTCGCACCTAAACTATTTTCAAGATTTAGTTTTCACTTGAAAAGTAAGGTCAACTATTCAATTATAACGTGCTTGACCAAATTAGGTCAATATTTCAGTTATACCTCAAATTGATTTTGATTTCTAAAAATCATGCAATGATGCAATCATAGGTCAAACAAATGTGATAACCATTAACAAATCTCATCTTTTCAACAATATGTTATATTCTAAGAAGATGACAATAATTGTATAACTCATAGATAAGTTTAGAAAGTATGAAAATCAAAAGGCTTTTCCATTTTCAGTTTGGAATCCTAGGTCACTAACCCTGAATTTAAAGTGGTGTCGACTTATTAATATGCAATTAGGTACACAGGTTTCTAATTAAGGTCAACTAATATTTCCACTATGAATATGTGTTAATTTATTTGGAACATTTGAGCGAGGGCACGTTAAGAAGTGATAAGGGCCACAATATATATATAGTGCATGGACCATTTCTAATTAAATGGTTTATTCATTGCATTTAAATTAGCATTTAATGTGACAGTCACTAGCCTCTTTTTTGTTGAGACATTTGAAGTTTGAACCAACCATTAAAATTTTCCGCAAGATAATTTAAATAGAGAAAATTGAATATTCAGTCGACAAGTCTCTTACTATTTCATTTCCATCTTTTAAATTTGAATTGTTAAATCTCCTCGACCCTTGGATTCTCAAAATTTTAACCAACTGCATTTTTGATAATTCTATTCCTATCCAATGTACGACTTCTCCAAATTCTTACCTAGACATCATCTTTTGATCAAAGTTGCTCTTAGAAGTAGCTAATAAGAAATAAATAATACGTTATATCACTCACAAAAGACGTGTATTCACAAGCAATTGGATATCCATTTTCAAACAAATTATTTGACTTAATTGAACCATATAATTCTTTAAAAATATTTCAAGTAAAAGATCCTTATAACAACTTATTTGACTTAATTGCACCATATATTTTTAATGGGAAATTTATAAAATACATCCTGTATATAGGGTATAATTACTCTCATATACCGTATGTTACAAAATTACATTTTACATAATGGTTACAAAAAACACACATTTACTAATGTGCCGTTAAAAATAGTTAAACATACTCTTAATTACACCATATAATGCATATTAATTATTGATTTTTTATTAAAGATTAAAAGATTTCAATAAAATATATAAGGTTTATGATCTTCTTCCCTAAAAACTAACTTCAAATCAATAAAAATTAATGTTTGTAAGTTAATAAAATATTAAAATTTTTAGAAAATACTTCATTGAGTCTTTCTACATTTCCATAACAAACAAAAATTCGTAATTGCTATATTCTTATTAAAAAAAATTGTTCCATGAATAATAATTAAACAAAATCAATTAAAATAATTTTTTACATTAGTTGTTATTTTGTAACTAAAAGTTATCTTCTTATTCATTCTAATTTGGTGTAATTTTGCACGTTAAAAAATTGTTAAAAATGCATACGTAATTTTGTTGATATCTATTGCTGATGAATTTTTTCTTTTATGTGTGAAAAAATTTCATAGAAGAGAAGAATCTATAAATAGAGCTAGTGAATGTGTATAATTTTGGGTAAAAAATGAAAATGAAAAAAAAAAAATTATCTACATCACATAATGTTAATTTATGGATGAATAGATATATCGATGAATGATGAAGAAAAATCAATAATTTTAGATAAAACTAAAATAGCAATTGAATTTTTTGAGAATAAAATAATAGTTAAAATAATTGATATATATAAAGTGTTATACATTATGGTGGTCACATTTTGATAAATACTTCCGAAACATGCTATTAATTTTATACATTTTGGTGGCCACATTTTGATAGCAAATAGAAACTTGCAGTGTAATATATTAATGAGAAGTAACGTGTTGAGTCATTAATGACAAACGGCTCTCAATGTAATGATAGAGAATAAGCGAGAAAAATGGCTTGATAAAGATTTTTAGATTTAGAATATTTTGATAAAAGTTAGTATTAATTTTCTGATTGAAAGTTAATAAAAATTATGGTTCCTCCGCAATATGTAGTTAAAATTATTGCTTAAAAAATTGATACTCCCATCGTCCCAAATATAGAGTCTGGCTTTTCTTATTTGCTTGTCCCAATTATATAGTTTTGTCTATTTATTGATAATTTTTGTTTTGTTTTGTTCGTTTATTTATATATTATCATTTAATTTGTTTAGTTATAATCAATTTTTCCTACTTAATCTTGAAATTGTAGAAATATAAACAAGGGTAGATTAGGAAGTTTTTGACAAAAAAATGATAAACAAAATCAGTTTATATAAATGGGACGAATGGAATATATCTTAAATGATTTTTATGAAACAAGCACTAAAATTTAGTTCTTGGCACTTGAGTAAGCCCCTGTTTGAGCCCTTTTTTTTTTCCATTATTTTTTACACATTACTTATGTTCAATCACACATTCTTCATAAAATAATATTACACGTAAATCAAAAAAATTCATTTTTTTAATCACACATTTTTCATCAATTCACTATTTCATAATACGGCCCCATTGGTTTTTCATTTTTGTAAGAATGGGAATGAAAAATATAATCGTTATAAGCTCCACACAAAATATAGAAATTCAAATTTTGTGGCTTGATGTGATAAATAACAGTTATATTTTTCATTTTAATAGGGAAAGAATGGAAAATAAACGTAGGCTACATTACAAGAAATTAATGGGATCAAAGAGGAACTAAATGTAGTTGCTTGCAACATAAACTAAGCAGGTGATAAAATAGTTGAAAAGATATGAAGAGAAATTAAAGATTTGTCGATGGTCCCCATTTATCAACCACGTGCATAGGTTGCATCAAAGTGCGTAGAGATTAATCAGAAAACAGGAAAAGCTGCTTATTTTCATTAAACAGAATATAAGTACTAATTGCAAACGTATATGACTACGAGAGTTTGTGCGCATTGGATCCTCCTTAAGATACTGTTTGATAACCTCCTCTACCGTCATCACTAACATTTCTCTCTCTCTCTTTAAATTTCTCGGTCTACTTCTTGCTTCAAAAGCACAGAGAAAAACTCCAAATATCTAAAGAAACTCGGTGAAAATAATCAATTAAAGGAAAACAAAAGATGGTGATCTTGACGATTACATTTCATGTAGGAATTCTCTAACAACCCACCATTTTCTCTTCTTGACTCCCTCAATCCTCCACCCCACCCCCACCCACCCTCGTTTCATTTCATGTGCTCAGACGTTGAGCAGTCTTCATGCGTGAGAATGTCAAGTGCAGAGTATTTTCTCGTCAAAGAAGAGCCAAAGGAGATTAAACTCGACATTCTTTCAGAATCTAAGGTGGACGATCCAGATTATTCACAAGATATTGTGTCAGATGGTGGTCAAGTTAATGTAACAAAACAAGATGATCAAGATACTCATCACAAAGATGAAGAAGAAGAGGTTAAGGCAATATTTTCTTCTCGAGAATCTAAAAAGCCATGTTTAGCACAGTCCGAGGTAGAAGAATATGATGAAGGGTTCAAAACGCCGACGTCTTCGGATCACAAAATCCCAGTGGTCAAGCAGTGCCCGCCAGCACCAAGAAAAACCAGATCATCTACGAAAAGAAAATTATCGCCATCAAGAATTCGTAGGCGCCTCCAGCTTGATGTGTCGGCCGAGATCGAATCAATGTTCCCTCCAAGGCCTCGAGATGATAATGAACACAAAATCAAGAAAGCTCGAAGCAATGATGATGAATAAATGTTTACGACACCTCTCTCTCTATACAGTAAGATTATTTATTCTAAAAAATAATGAGGTTCTTTTTCTTAATGTTCATGGTTTTCTTGACTATATATATTGAAAATATAAACATATTTTTACTTCAAAGAATTCATTTAACTTAGTTTTCTTGTAGTTATATCTGGAAATTTTCGAAGCGGGATTAATATTTTAGTAAATTTTTATTTTATTTCAACTATGAAGATAACAGTTTTAAAAAATTAGAGGTTAGACTTGCCAGTACAGACTATGGAGTAAAGGAGAGAATTTATTGCTTCCATTTCTTTTGTAATCAAGGTGTTATGTTTGTGAAAAGAAGAGAAGGTACTTTCAGTTACAAGGATTTTTCCTTCCCTTTTTTTTTTCCCATTTGGAATTGAATGTGGAATAAAAATATTTGTGTATAATTTACAAGCTTATTGGGATTTTCTTTTCTTCATTTTTTTTTTATTAAAATTAGGGATGTTAAAAGCCACTGGCCTCAACCTGATTCCTATCAACCCAAAAAAAAAAAAAAAAAAAAAAAAAAAAAAAAAAGAAAAAGAAAAAAAGGGAAGAGAGAGAGACACTGCCTTCTTAATTTAATCCATGCATTTGTTTTATATTTATGGTTTTTCAGCAAGTTCCCTTGAAGTCATGAACTGCTGAGAATCGAAAACATATAAATGTTTCGTAAGTTGAATTGAAATGAAATGCAGGACAAAAACTTCCTATCGTTGACATGGCAAGAAACCGTATCGACATAGTAAAGCTGTCTCTCTTTTTTTCTTTTTTTTTTTTTTCTTTTCTGAAGGTTATAGCATATAGATTGATGAAGGAAACGTTTCCAACGATCATGCTTCATGCTGGAATTTCGAAAACCCTCTAAATATAAAATTTACAGTGTTCCACTCATGTAAATTGTCACAAGATCTGCTACAAAAAGAGGACTCCAAAATGGACAAACCTGAAGCAGAATATGGGACACAACCGTGCAACAAAAGAACATCCATGGGGTAAACTGTAAGATATTAATTAAAGGATGACATCCCACAATCGATTTGTTACTTTCAGTTATTCATGGCTAGCATTGAAAAATGTGCAAAAGTTCTGTATGGAAAATATATCCCAATCAAACAGAGACTACATAGAATCGGAAAGGTCCCATTCATTGAATAGATTTACCTCTCTCTTTCCGTTTGTCTCAAAGACGGGTTGTGAAGGAAAATGAAAGAGAAATAAGGCCCTGTTTGATAGGCCGTATTTTCCATGAAAAATGGAAATTATATCACCATTTTTCAAGTTTTAGCCTGTTTGATAGGTAATATCTTCCTGGCAATTGTTTCTCTCACGTTCACTCACGTGACACTCTATTCCACGAAAATGAGGAATTTCAATTCCCATGGGTGAGCTGATTTTTCATTTTCTTGACAATTGAAAGTGAAACAAACCCAGTTAGACACGCCAAACCCTATTTCCCTTTCTCTTTCTTCTCACATCACTCCCCCATCCCATTTCTCATGCAGAACCGCCCCACTTCTGGAATACCGGCGATGTCAACCCAAAAAATCTCCACATAATCCATACCAACAATGCACGCTCATTGATTCTGATCTCATCTCTCCGTCTCTCTCTATTTTCCCGTTCGAAATCTCAAATTCTGTATGTACTGCATAAATAAACATAATATTTGCAAGTTTATACCTTCCTCTCTTTTTTTCCCCCTTGGAAGTTGAAGAGTTGGGTAAATGCTTGTAATTTGCTTTGGTTTTCCAGAAAGCTAAACACAAGTGAGTGAATAGGCGTTATTTTTTGTTATGGATTTCAAGATTTTTGATTTCTAGTGTTTGCTGTTGACACTTTTTTGGCCTAAAACGGTGGTGAAGAAATGGTTAAACGTCAAAAGCAAATCCCAGGACTTCCATGCGTCGACATAATTTTTGGAAGTAATTAATGTTATCTCATTCATCTCTTTAAATAATAAAAAACTGAATCATTTGCTTCTGTATTACTTATTAGGATTTAGATAAAAATATAGATTAAGCAATTATTGTTGCCCTTTTGACTTAATTTGGATCAATTTTGTGTATGTCCGGATCAATTCTCTTTATTAACCTACTTTTCATATATGTTTGTGTATGTCAATTTAAGCATTGAAATATCATTGTCTACTTCAACAGTTGTAGTTTTTAGCCTTTTAGGGCCATATAAATTGCATCATTTCAAACCAAGTATTTCAGTCCAAAATAATGTGCACGGTCTTTGAAATGTAATTATGCTTAGACTTAGTCGAGATATTTCCCTCAAAAAAATGTAATCGAGCTAATCACATGCAAAACAATTTGAGGGCCCCTTTGGAAGAATTATTTTACCTTTGTTTTCTACAATTGTTCGTAAAATTGCTATTTAGCCGTGGGCTGTCTTTCTAGGAAATACATTGAAAATTAAAATCAATCAATAATTGCAAGAAAATATACAATTATAAATTTATACTACAATATTAATGCAAATATACCTACCATTTTAGGAATATCTACAATATTAATTTATACTACCAATAATTGCATTGAATGTTTACACCTTGATATTACTTTTGAAGAACCATTTTGAGTTAATAACTATATGTGGGTTAGCTCATTCGTACTTGTATTTTCACATTGACCATATACGTTTTCGTTTTTTGTTCATTGTCAACAATAATTTACATTATATTAGCACTTTTTAGACGTTGTTCTAAGTACCATGGCTACCACAAGGAACCAACGTCGCCGCCAAAGACAACAATTAGGACTATTATGGATGGTAGTTATGCAAGCAATGTCAGGCATCGTAATCAACAACTTCCTAGTTTGAAAGAGAAATGACACTTTGATAAGAGTGTAAAATACCATATTTTCCCCTCTTAACTATTGCATTCATGTGATTATATTATGCCAAAATGTACTCATTACTCTTATATTTTGGTTTAGGTTGCATTTTGGTGAAAAAGAGGAAATTCAGAAGAAACAAGTGAAAAATGACCAAAGTAGAAGAGAACGAAAGTTCGGGGACTAAAGTGCAAATGATCCAAACTTGTGTCTAAGATTATAATGAAGATTCGAAAGTATTAGAGGTCAAGTGGATGAGGAAAGAAGTCAAAGGGATGAAATAACGTCAAAGCTTGATCAATACATCAATTTCCAATCGAAAACCAACACACCAGTTTTTAGTCTCATGTTGGGACCCATTTTTGACATGGAAGATGATCGAAATGGGAGATGACTTCTGAATAAAAATTGTGGCCCTTTGAGTTAGCTATCCAATGCAACTTGAATCACCTCAATTGGACATCGGGAAAGAAAGTTATGATTAAAAAACTGAAAGATGTCTGGCAGAACCATGCGGTCGCATGCCTTTCTACTATGCGGTCGCACACACCTATACCGAGAATTGAAGAGGCTGAAAGTGCATAACCATACGACCGCAATGACAGTAACCATGAGGTCGCATAGTGTTTTTTGGGCGACCGAATCTCAATTTTCTTATACGATTGAATCTCTTATGGTAACCTAATTTTCACGGGATATAAATGCCCAAAACCATCCAGAACGAAGGGAGACGCCCCCAGACCTATTTCTTTCATCTTGGTGCTCAAGAAACTCCATGGAAAACTAAGGAACTTGGTGAAGCAACGAAGGATCTCAATCGGTTTTGGTGATTTCGACATCTTTAATTCATGTAATTGAGTTTTTCATTATTAAACAATTTTAGAATCGGATTTCCATATCTTGAATATGTTTTTGACATTAGTTTAACAATTATTAGAATTTTCATAGATTCAGTCATGCTTTCTCTATCGAATATTCGAAATACTTGTTGAATTACAATTTGAATTATTTATTGTTGAGATTATTTTAACTTTTATCAAATCATTCATAGATCTAGCCATGTTCCTTCTATCGAATGGTTGAAACAATTGTTGAATTTTAATCTTAATATTACTTTATTGGCGAATTGATTACTGCCTTATGCTTGATGTATATGGTCGATCTTTGATCTTGTTCCAATAAAAAAAATGTGTGAATGTGTTATAGAAAATCTAGATTCTAGCAATATAATTGGAATTAAATTGGACTTTATTGTTAAATCTTCCGATTAGAGAGTTGGGAAGAAAATCTCCAATTGAGGAAAAATACATGAATTATTGATGTCGATTGATCCAATCCATTGTGGGAATTCCGACGCTTCACTTATGTCGTATATTGATAATTAATTTTTATTTCAAGTGACAAATCATTCCCACATAAAATTACGAAAACCTTAGTTTGTTTGATTTTTTGAGAAAATTTCCATCTCCCTGTGGATACGACACCCCAAAGTTGTACTACAATCACTGCGTTATATTTTGGGCGTAATCAAATTTTGGCGCCGTTGCCGGGGAGACGGTATAAGTAATCAAGGGATCGACCGAAAAAGGGTGACATCGTTCCTTTTCCTTCATTTTTATTTGATTTAATTTTTTTTAGTGTTATTTTTATTTTGTTTTCACATTTTCTTTGTTTTTTGTGTGTGTGTTTGATGAGCAGGGATCAAGGCAATCAGGGGAGTTCTACTGGAGCACATTATCCAGTGTTTGAATCTCAATATAATCCTTATTTTGCTACTGCATCAATTGCCACGAAAACCTCAACACATAACACTATGTTTGATAGTGAACATGGCGATGCGCCTTATAGGACTTTGCATGATTATTTGCACCCCACACGTACATCCACACCATTATGCATAATGTTTCCGCCCAATATGTCACGTATGGAACTAAAACCAGGAATGATTCAACTTCTTCCCACTTTTCATGGACTTGACAGTGAAAACCCATACGTGCATATTAGGGAATTTGAGGAGGTAGTTGCAACCTTCCACAATCAACATGGTACAATGGATGCAGCCAGGTTAAAATTTTTCCCATTTTCACTTAAAGAGAGAGCAAAAACCTGGCTATATTCGTTGAGACCACGTTCAATTGGTACATGGGTTGAAATGACGGACGCATTTTTTAAGAAATACTTTCCCCACCATAAGACTAGCGCCCTTAAGAAGCAAATCTCATCTTTTACCCAAAAGGACAGTGAGACCCTATATCAGGCCTGGGAGAGATTTAAAGAACTACAAGCCCTTTGTCCTCACCATTGTTATGAGAGCTGGCGTATAGTTAGTTACTTTTATGAGGGATTAACACCTAGGAAACGTCAATTCGTAGAGATGATGTGTAATGGTATTTCCTGCAAAAGGATCCGGATGAGGCCATAGAGTATCTAGACGATCTTGCCGAGAAAGCTCATACTTGGACAGGACCTAGCCCTACTGATAGTACCAATAGGTCACGACCTCCAGGAAACCCCACTAGTATAGGTATCTATCAACTTAGGGAAGAAGATAGTCTTAACGCCAAAGTGGAAGCCCTTACTAAGAAATTTGAGATCTTGTGTGCTAAAGGCTCTAAACCTACACAAACTGTTTCGCGTGTTGAATCTTTAGGACCTTGTTTTGTGTGCGGTGGAGTAGATCACCTAGCCCAAGAGTGCACCACTTTAATTGAGATGAGAGGGGTTTATGAGGAACATTGTAATGCCTTAGGCACATATAGGAAGCCCTATTCTCCTTTCTTCGAATCTTATAACCCAGGGTGGCGCAATCATCCCAATCTCAGTTGGAAATCTGAAAACCAACAAACTACCCTATCAAATAGAACTTACAGTGCACCATCATATCAACCCACACCCTCTAGGAACTCTTTAGAAGATACCCTACATGCATTCATAGAGGCACAAGGCAAGACCAATTAGAAGTTTGAGACTATGATTAACCAGGTAGTGGAGGAAAATAAGAAGATAAAAAATCATGTTTCTAAATTGACCAATGCCTTAACTGTGGAGGAACGTGGGAAATTTCCAGCATAAGCTCAACCTAATCCTAAGGGACAGCATATGGCTCAAACCTCAGGTTCAGGAGAGAGTAACCTTAAGGAAGCAAATGCCATCACCACTCGATCTGGGAAGGTTATAGAACCAATTTCAAAACCAAGGGAAAATGAGAAGGAGTCTAGTGAGTCTGAAGAAAGTAGCCCTAGTGATGAGGCAGTAGGAAATCCATTGAGGGTATCTTTTCCACAAGCCCTTAAACTTAGCCCAAAATCAGTCAATCAACACAGTGAGATCCTAGAACACCTTAGGCAAGTAAAAATCAATCTTCCACTCTTGCATGTAATTTCACAAGTTCCTACATATGCGAAAGTCCTTAAGGACTTGTGCACTATGAAAAGGAAACACATTGTCAAGAAGACTGCCTTCTTGACCGAACAAGTGAGTGCTGTGATTGAACAAAGGATCCCACCGAAATATAAGGACCCTAGCTGTCCAACTGTTTCCTGTGTCATCGGGAACCATGAGTTTGCACAAGCTCTCCTTGATCTAGGAGCCAGTGTTAATCTCATGCCCCATTCCATATACTTACTATTAGGTCTTGGTGAAATTAAACCCACTTTTGTGGTTCTACAACTAGCTGATAGATCCACTATAAGACCTAGGGGAGTAGTTGAAGATGTGTTGGTTCAAATTGATAAATTCTACTACCCCGTTGATTTTTTAGTCTTGGATGTGAAGGTTGATGTTAATGTTGATTCTAAAATTCCTATTATTCTTGGTAGACCTTTCCTCGCCACAGCTAACGCCCTTATAAATTGCAGGAATGGTCTAATGAAATTGTCTTTTGGGAATATGACTCTAGAAGTCAACATTTTCCACATTGCTAAGCAACCAATGGAAAGTGATGAGTGCCACCACACACATATGATTGAGGCACTCACTCAGGAGGAGGCACTTGAGACTACAAATTCTGACCCCTTAAATCTTTTTCTTTTGAATTTTGCAATTCCAGCAAGTGTTAATGATGAAGAATATGCTAACATTTGTGCTATTTTTGCAAAATTTCAGGACTATGGGACATCACCATGGCAACCCAAATTTGAAGAATTGCCAGAAAGGAATGGCGGCCAGCAACCATCAAGCATTGAGAGCCCCAAACCAGATTTGAAACTGCTACCCCCAGGATTGAAACAAGAATTCCTTGGACCAAGTGATACTTTTCCTGTAATTATTTCTTCAGAATTGGATGCATTACAATGTGAGCAACTTTTAAACATTCTGAATGAACACAAATCTGCATTAGGTTGGACCATAGCTGACATTAAGGGTATTAGTCCTCTAATTTGCTCACATAGGATTCATTTAGAAGAAGGAGCCACCCCTAAAAGAGACCCACAGCGTAGGCTAAACTCGACAATGAAAGAAGTTGTGAAAAATGAAGTGCTGAAACTGTCAGATGCAGGTATCATTTATCCTATTGCAGATAGTAAATGGGTTAGTCCTACACAGATAGTCCCTAAAAAGTCTAGTGTCACAGTGGTAAAAAATGAAGTAGGTGAAATGGTCCTAACAAAAACAGTGACTGGATGGCGCATGTGCATTGATTATAGGAAGTTGAATGCTGCCACCCATAAGGACCACTTTCCCCTCCCCTTTTTAGACCAAATCCTGGAGCGTGTGGCTGGCCATCCTTGTTACTGTTTTCTGGATGGCTACTCTGGTTATTATCAAATTGAAATAGCCTTAGAAGACCAACAGAAGATCACATTTACTTGCCCATTTGGTACTTATGCATTTCGTAGGATGCCATTTGGACTTTGTAATGCCCCTGCCACATTCTAAAGATGCATGATAAGCATATTTACTGACATGATAGAGGAGTGCATGGAAGTTTTCATGGATGACTTGACAGTGTTTGGAGTCTCGTTTGATGCATGCCTATTTAACTTGAAGAGAGTCTTGACCTGGTGTATGGAAAAAGGATTAGTTTTGAATTGGGAGAAATGTCATTTTATGCTACCTTCAGGAATTGTCTTAGGACATGTAATTTCTTCTAAATGAATAGAGGTTAACAAATCAAAAATTGAACTGATCTCCAAATTGCCTACACCTAAAACCGTCAAAGACATAAGATCATTTCTAGGTCACGCAAGTTTTTATAGGAGGTTTATACAGAACTTTTCATCCATATTCAGACCCTTGTGTAACCTTCTAAGTAAAGAAACCAATTTTGAATGGACCCCAGAATGCCAAGAGGCATTTAAAACACTGATTAACAAGCTCACTTCTGCACCGATCATGCAACCACCTTATTGGTCCCTACCGTTTGAAATTATGTATGATGCTAGTGCTTATGCGGTAGGTGCTGTACTGGGACAACGAAGAGAGGGTAAGCGTTTTGTCATTTACTACGCTAGTAGAACTCTTAACAGTGCTCAGATGAACTATTCCACAACTGAAAAAGAGCTACTAGCTGTGGTCTTTGCACTCGACAAATTTAGATCCTATTTAATAGGTTCTCCCATTATAATTTTCACAGATCATGCAGCCTTTAAGTACCTTATTGCAAAGAAGGATACTAAGGCGCGATTAATACGGTGGATATTGCTTTTGCAGGAATTTGACATCATCGTCAAGGACAAGAAATGAGTGGAGAATGTCGTAGGACCACTTATCAAGGCTAACCTTTGAAGACGCTACAAACACCTTGCCAATAAGAGATGAATTCCCAGATGAAAATTTATTTTCTGTCTCTTCTTTACCATGGTTTGCTCACATTGTGAACTACTTGGCTGCAGGTGAAATCCCAAAGGAGTGGAGTACAAAGGATAAGTGGAAGTTTTTGGTTCAGGTACATAATTTTTATTGGGATGACCTATGTTTGTTTAAGTACTGTCCCGACCAAATCTTAAGATGTTGTGTCCCCAAAAAAGAAATACCTAGCGTACTTAGTTTCTGTCATACTCAAGCATGTGGTGGCCACTTCTCTATAAAAAAGACTGCTACAAAAATTCTACAATGTGGTTTTTATTGGCCTACCTTGTTCAAAGACACTAATACCTATTGTAGAACCTGTGAAAGATGTCAAAAATTAGGTGCCGTGTCTCGACGTAATATGATGCCTTTAAACCCCATTTTAGTGGTAGAAGTGTTTGATTGTTGGGGGATTGACTTTATGGGCCCCTTTCCACCTTCTTTTGGTTATCTGTACATTATTGTGGCGGTGGATTATGTGTCTAAATGGGTAAAGGCGGTCGCTTGTAGAGCTAATGACAATAAAACGGTTATTAAATTTCTCAAAGAAAATGTCTTGTCTAGATTTGGTACACCACGTGTCATTATTAGTGACAGAGGCACACACTTTTGCAACCGTTCATTCGAAGCACTAATGAAAAAATATGGAGTTATTCATAAAGTCTCTACTGCTTACTACCCCCAAACTAGTGGACAGGTAGAATTGGCTAATAGGGAAATTAAACAAATTTTAGAAAAAACTGTGAATCCTAATTGTAAAGATTGGTCTTTAAAATTAAGTGATACACTTTGGGCTTATCGTACTGCTTTTAAGACTTCCCTAGGCATGTCACTATATAGACTTATTTTTGGAAAGCCTTGCCATTTACCTGTGGAGCTTGAACACCGAGCATATTGGGCTATTAAACATTTTAATTTCAACCTAGAGGAGGTAGGTAAGCTTAGGAAATTTCAATTGGCTGAGTTAGAGGAGTTGAGAAATGAGGCTTATGAGAGTTCTAGAATCTACAAGGAAAAAATGAAAGCTTTTCATGATAAAAACATTTTGAGAAAAACTTTTGAACCAAATCAAAAAGTATACCTGTATGATTCTAGACTCCACAAGCATCCAGGAAAACTTCGTTCTAGGTGGACTGGTCCCTTTGTGGATTGCGAGTCTTTGAAAGTGGAGCGGTTGAAATTGAGGATCCTAATGATGGTAGAGTGTTCAAAGTGAATGGACAGCGTCTCAAAATAGCTTTTGGGCAATCAATGCCTGCAGTGGAAGAAATTCCCCTTGTAGACCCTGTTTACCACCCTTAGCTTCACTCAGGTTCATCCTTCACTTTATTTTTCTGTATATTAGTTTTAGGTTTTTCTTTTTAGTATGATTTGCATTCATTATTATTTTTGGTTATTTTTACTCCTTGCATTATCCATCCATTGAGTTCTTTCAGGCTTCTCATCCTTCGAACTTAAGTTAATTCACTGCAATACTCAGGTGATACTTTTCCCCTTCTTTATTTTTGAAGACATGTTTATGCATTGAGGACAATGTAACTTTTAGTTGGGGGGAGGATACATTTTGTTTGTGAATTGCATTGCATGATAAATTGTGTGATCATGGAATTGTGAAAAAGTTTACATTTTTGCCTGGACTTCTGAGTTGCTGCATGTCTATGCCTATGTGCTTGAGTGACAAAATATGCCACTAGGAGTTGGTTGAGTTTATGAGAATCTGGATATCAGGACACTTGCTATATTTAATTTTGTGTACACAAGCCTTGTGGTAAGATAGTGGTTTAACACATGTAGCTAGAGGAATCTCCTGCTAGAGCCTTCCTTAGAGAGAATTGGTAAGGATTGAGAGTTATCACATATTAAAAATGTAATAAGTGTTCATTGATTGTGTGAATTGGAAACTTCTTCTGAGAATGACATTACACGGTATGTGGTAAGACGGTGGTTTGTACTTGAGAAATGATAACAGTCAATTTAGGATTGAATTTGAGCCTTCAGACTAGTTCTTTTCCATAATTATAATCCTCTATTAGCCACTTTGAGCCAATACACATACATAACCATTTCTTTTCATGTGCCTAAGTTATTCATACCTCCTTACACTGGATTAAAGTCTATAAAAGGTCATTTTTCCACATTTATGCTTCCAAGTGTATAGTAGGTGTTAAATGTCCATTTGAGAAGAAAAGTAACGAGGAAAGTAATAAGAGATGATAAGTGCTCGGGTGATGCACAAAAAAAAAAAAAAAGCGAGAAAAGGAAAAAAAAAAAAAAAAAAATTTTAAAAAAAAAAAAAATTGAAAAAAAAAGAGAGTGGATTGTTGTTGG